>NC_056741.1:439908260-440080760 GCF_019279795.1 Protopterus annectens | reverse complement strand
TGACATCTACACATATATATGTCAACACCTATATGTCCACATATACACAGCAAGTTACATATATGTACGCAGATATATATCTCTGTAGGTATATACGGACATAGTTATAAATATGTCAGCAAATATATATACCCATATAGGTATATATGGCCAGACATCTGTAGATAGCAATGGTAGATTAACAGAAACATATATGTCCACATGCACCATTAATGGGGTTGAGAGGCCCCAAACAATATACATCTCGTACAAATTGGCATACCCCCTCAGAGCCAAACACGTCCGCTCTGCAATACACTACCAAGTTTATTTTATTTTAAGTGTTTTATTCAAATAGGGATTTAAATTATTCTTTTTTTATGTTTCACATTTTTATATATCATTCCTCTCTCCCCCACCCACTAGGCAGGCTGACCAGTACAGACCCATCCAACACAGCCTCTCCTCGACCCATATTTACTTTACCCACAGTTCCGCCTCCCCCCGCTGCACACATGCAGCCACCATCTCTTCTCTGGTTGCCAGCCTGTAGCAACCGCACCACCACACTTTGCCCACCCTCCACTCCTCCTCCCCTCGGGACACATCTTGTACGTTGTCCTGACCCAAGTATCTTCAGTCTTCCACACGCTGTAGTCCATGCACATATGAACACAGCCATGCACACCTTTGCAGACATGAGGTTACCACAAAGGATAACACCTTCATTTTTGGGTCGTCCTGCATGGAACGACTTTATTCTTGGTAATAACAATAGACTTCACGGGTGACTTTGTTTACAGCAATGGTTCTATTTTTAGGTAGTCAGTCAGGTTCATGAGACAAGATAGGCCCTTCACGAGTCCAACCAGGGTGGGTTCCAGTGTTTGCTGGTTGCCAATATTTTAGTTTATAAGTTCCATGATAATGCATTCCATGCCCTTGCAGATCAGGCTCGTCAGACTGATGGGATGGTAGTTCCTGGGAACCAAGGTGAATCCCCTTTGTGGAGTGTGATAACTGTGGCTGTGCACCACTCAGTGGGATTGAAGCCTGAGGTGGGGCTATGATTAAACATGACACTTAGTTGAGGTGCAAGTGTATTTTGTAGTTCATGTAGTACACAGCCCAGGATGTCATCTGGTCCCATGGATGCTGTATTCCTAGCTGTGGAGAGTGTGATTTCTACCTGTGTGGTCGTGCTTACTGGAATTGACAATATTTTGGTAGTGAGTTGAGCCCCTTAAAGGGTTAGAGGAGGTGAATGTGGCACTAAAGTGATCTGCCCAGATATTGGCAAACTCCTTGGAATCAGTATATTTAATGCCATTCTCTAGTAGCTCAGAGCAGTTCTGGGCATTGCTGTTTAGATTCTGGACATAACTATATAATGCCTTGTGGTTGTCCTTGGAATCTTTGGCAATTATATGTACATAACAAGCTTTGGGGGATTCAGAGGGATCTCAGATTCTTACTGAAGCTGGTAAGGGAGCTGTTTGCATTTTGGGATTATCCTCTTTCCTTCAACAGTTTCTTCCTTCTGTTGTATAGTTTGTTTATGGCAGTGGAGCACCAGATTGGTTTCCATTTTTGGAGGACAGCGTCTTGGTTCTATTTGGGATGGCAGAATCCATGAACGAGTGGATGTGCTCATACAGTGCCTTAGTGTAGGATTCACCATTTGCACTGCCAGCTCCCGTCTCCATGAGTGTCATGAAGTTTGTCATATCTGACTTGAGTAGCATAACGCTGGCTTTGGAGAGGGTTCTTATGGAGGTTTCCTTAGTGCTGTGTGGGGGTGGGATGTGGATGTCAACGGTGATCACCTAATGATCAGACCTGACCAATGTGGGGGTGACCACTGGTGTGGAGCATCTGTCTCCCCATGTTGGTAATGACCAGGTCTAGGATATTGGAGCCCCTGGTTGGACAATGGATCAGTTGATCCAGGGGGTTGGAATGTATGTATCCCAGGAACCGATGGTAAAAGGTGTCGGTACCCGAGTAGTTTTCCCAGTTAATGGCAGGGTAGTTGAACTCACCCAGTATTATAGGTTCATAGGTTCATAGGTTTATACTAGGCTATCTGCCCTAAGGCATTTATAAGCCTAGCCCAAATTTTTGTGGCTTACGCCACCCCTTATATGAAAAAATACTGTGCCCATTAGTTTGTTGTGCCTCTGTCCAGCAGTGACACAGAGATGATTCCTGGGGTAAACCTACGATCTCCCATCCACAGGTCAAGATTTCTCTTGAACAGAGCCAGCGAGGTGCTCTGCCTCACATGAACCAGGATTTTATTCCACAGCATAGGGAGTCTCTGAGTGATAAATCTATCACTCCAGCATGTCCTATTTATATCCGTACTAAGGTTTAAGTCGCTTGCTCTAGTGGTTTTGGTGGATTTGGAGTTTTTGAGGTGGAGCATGTCCATTAATTCTGGGTTGGACATGGCCTTGTATGCCAGGCACATGTCACCTCTGAGCAGATGGTATGCGACTGAATAGAGCTGGAGTTTCTTCAATCTGGCAGCATATGACAGATTTTGGAGTCCCTTTATCCTTTTGGTGAGGAACTTTTGGGGTCTCTCCAATTGCTGCAGATGTCGGGTGAGATACATCCCGAATGGGGCATTGTACTCGATCATTGGTCTGATAAGTGAAGAGTACAGGGGAACAATGACCTCACTAGATCTGGATGTGAATCCCTTCATGATCAGGTGGGCAATGTAGAAGGTCTTTCTAACGACTTTAGCAATGTGAGTGTCAAAAGAAAGGCCACTGTCAACCTGGGTCCCCAGGTCCCTGATAACCTCTTCTGTGCTTAGTGGATTGCCACCTATATGGTAGCTTGGGGTTACCTTGTTTTTCCCGAAGGGTATGACTATAAATTTTTGGCATTTAACTTCAGGCCATGGCTCTGGCACCAGCTATCTGTTTCCGTGAGTCCCTTCTGAAGGATATCCGTGTCCGATGCACTTTCCACTATGGCGCCCAGTTTGCAGTCGTCTGCAAACTTTGTCAGCCAAAGTCCTCCCATGTTGGCCTGTACTTCTGAGAAGTAGATGCCGAACAATAGGGGGCCAAGGACCAAGCCCTGTGGGACACCACTTGTGACCGGCTTGGAGTCTGACATAGCGCCAGCAACTCTAACCCTGTGGGTTCTGTCCTTAAGCCAGTTTGCAACCCATCTTGTGACATATGGGTTTACATTTAAGCTGGTAAATTTTTCTACAATACCTGAGTGGGGTATTGTGTCGAAAGCCTTTGCAAGGTCAAGGTAGGCTGTATGGACTGCCTTTCCCTCATCAATGGCCTTGGTGACTGTTTTGAAGAAGTCAACCAAGTTCAAAAGGCATGATCTTCCCTTGACGAAGCCAAACTGGGTCGGGTCCAATGTCTGCAAGTCCCCTATATCTCTGTTTATGAGCTCCATTATGATCCTCTCCATAGCTTTGCAGACTAGACTTGTTAAGCTTATGGGGCGGCAATTACCAGGGTCCGTAGAGGCATTGTCTTTGTGGAGTGGGACCACAGTTGCCGTACGCCACTCCTTGGGCACGTATCCTGTGGTAAGGCTGAGATTAAACAGCTGCCTAGTGCGGGTTTAATTCCTCATTTAGCTCGTGTAGCACACAGCCGGGGACACCATCCAGTCCCATTGATGCTGTGTTTTTAGCTTTAGAGAGAGCAGCTTTCACCTGCGCATTTGAGATGTCTGGGAGGCTACACTCCGCTGGGATAGTTATCTCTCCTTTAGGGGGGGAGAGGGGGGTGAAGTTTGCACTGAACCTGTCTGCCAGTATGTTGGCAATGTCTGTGGGTTCAGTGATTTTTGTATCATTTTGGACTAATTCTGAGCATATCTGGGAGTTTCCAGCCAGGTTCCTAACATAGCTGAAAAAGGCCTTATGATTGTCCTTTGAATCCATGGCAATCTCTCTCTCAAAATTGGCCTTAGTTGATTTTATGAGTACTCATATTTTTTTACTAATAATGATCAGGGGTGACTTCCCTTTTATGGATTTTGTTCTATCATGTAATAGCTTTCTCCTCTTATTGTAAAGTTTGTTAATGGCTGGGGTCCACCAGACTGGACGTTTGCCCTTTATGGAAAGAGTCTTGGTTTTATTTGGGATTGCCTGATCCATGCAGTCCTGGAGGTGTTCATAGAAGGCATTTGTAAGGGCTTCCACAGCTTGGGTTGTGGTTTCCACTGGCTCAGGGGCCTTGAAGGATACCACACCAGTCTTGAGTAGTGTGAAGTTTGCTTTAGAGAAGTTATTCACTGTGGTCTTTTTTGTTTGGGGTGGGGGCGGGATGTGGATTTCCAGTGAGATTAGTTTATGATCAGATCTCACCAATGAGGGATATACTTCCAGTGTGGAGCATTTTGTCCCCATGTTTGTGATAATGAGATCTAGTATATTTTCTCCTCTCGTGGGAACAGTGACTAGCTGTTCCATGGCATTTGAATTTATGAACTCCAGGAACCGTTGGGCTAGAAAGTTAGGGCTTGAGTAATGTTCCCAGTCTATATTCGGGTAGTTGAAGTCACCCAATATGATGGTGTTTGGAGATACATTTATATCCTCCAGTGTCTTCAGGAAGGCTGTGTGGGGTTCCTGAGTTTGAGAGGGTGGCCTGTAGCATGCTACAATTTGTAGAGCAGTTTTGCCTATGGTTAGTTGCACCTGGATGGTTTCCGAAGCTTTGTGTGTTGCCACCAACCTGGAGGTGTGGGTATCCTTTATGAATATGGATACACCCCCCTCCTTTTGTGGTGTGGTCCGGGTTTTGGGGCCGGAACACACTATATGAGGTAAAACCTAATAGTGCCGGGGTGCTCTCAGGAGCCTTGAACCAGGTTTCAGTTACAGCACAGACATCGATGTTCTCCATACGGAGAAGGGCCTCAAGTGCATGCATTTTGAGATTTAGACTTCTGGCATTGAGCAGCATTACCCTCAGTTTCTTCCCATTTTTGTTTTCTAGGGTGGTAGGTTTAGAATTTGAGCCTTGCCTAAAAAAGGCACTATGGGGGTGGCAAGAGCCTTAGCCAATATCCGGAATCCCAGGGGTGACAGGTGCAAGCCATCCCTTGCGAAGCAGCGTGGCTTGTCAAGCATGTGATCCCAGGCAGACAGACACTGGATCCCCTTTGAATGACACCAGACATTAAGCCAATTGTTAAAGCTGATCATCTTGTCTCTATGTTGTGGCATCATTGTTGGTGAAGGAAGGATGCTGCTCAGGGTCAGGGTCATACCTGCCTGGGCTACATAATCAGAGAGCTCCTCTATGTCTCTTTTCATGTAGTCCAGGGAGGTACGCCTCAGGTCATTCACACCAGCATGGACAATGACTGTGTCATATTTGTACTTGCTGTGGAGTGACCCGAGTGCTTGTGTTATGTGGCGGATTCTAGCACCCGATAGGCAGCTTACTGTGACCCACTCCTTGTTCAGCCTGGTAAGTGGGACGTCAGTGTGTCTGACTATGGAGTCACCTATGACAAGTATGTTTGGTGTTGTATTTGGCCTTAAGGGCTGTGACTGCTTTGCACACTGCTTTTGTGGTTTATGTGTTGCTTGTGGGGTGTCTTGAGGTAGCAGTTGTTTGGGAGTCTGCTTTGGAGGCCTCTGCTGTTTAGGTAAATTTTTACTCAGAGCCTCTGAGTATGTCTTTGTTTGTTTATGTGTTTGATTCAGTGGTGTGGTAGCATTATGTGAGGCTGGTTTTGTGGTGTGTGTAGTTGCCTTCTCCTCCTGTCTGGTCTTGCCAGTCCTGAGTTGAGAGAGCTCAGCCTCCAGTTTGGCTAAATAGCTGCATCTCTCGCAAGTATTTGTGTTATGTGGGAGGAGGAGAGGGTTGTCTGTGTACATGAGGCAGTTATATCATTGCCTCAAGATTCCCAGATTCACCAGCTGGACCGGAGAGGAGATTGACAACTGACCTTTGGACATGTTAGAATAATATTGGGAATTCCTTAATAATTGAAAACAAGGGCCAGTGGGGAGTGAGGGTGTAGTGCTTTTAATTTTTAGTGCTGACTTATATAATTGCTTTAGTGAGCAAGTGCCAGGTAACTTGAGTGCAATGTGTTACAAGTAACTAAATGCAAAAATGACAAACAGTAACTTTCTTTCAAGTGAAACAAGGAAATAAGTACAGTAAGCAATGCAGATATCACTAGTGATCCACAGAAGCGCTGAGAAGCTGCGTATTAGGTGGAATTAGCTTCCAGGGAAATAACAAGCAAACAAACAACAAGCATATAAACAAAGCTAGATTCAGCAGGCCTGATCTAGTCTATGCTAGAGCAAACAAGGTGTACCAATTTCAGTAAGATACAGTTCAAATATTCAGGCACTATCAACCTTTAACCAGAAATTCCCAGCTCAGAAGGGCAGAGTCCAGCCTCTTCTCCCACAAGAGTGCAGACCACGAACATTCTTAATGTAAAATAACTGGCCTGAAGCCCAAGTGCCTAAACCAGAACTAATACACTTGGACACTGGGCTCTCAATCAGCAGTTCCCAACTTAGAAGGATGAAAGCTACCTGTCCTGCCACCACAGTGCTTGCCACAAACCTTCCTAATGTAAAACAACTGGTCTGAAGCCCAAGTGCTTAATCCAAAAGACTTAGAATGATAGCTACACTTTAATCAAGTTACAACCAAGCAGTAATAAATACAATTGAATACTTTAGAGAATGTCTGGATTAGTGCTCAAGTTACACAAACAAAGCTAGATCCAGCAGGCCCGAATCCAGTCTATGCCACAGCAAACAAGGCGCACCAACTTCAGTAAGAAGCAGTTCAGATATGCATGCACTATAAGCCTTTAACCAGAAATTCCCAGCTCAGAAGGGCAGAGTCCAGCCTCTCCTCCCACAAGAGTGCAGACCACGAACCCTCTTAATGTAAAATAACTGGCCTGAAAGCCCATGGTGTGCGGTTGTATCTTAATATGGTGTGTGGTTGTATCTTAATATTGTCCAGTATGTTTATAAAGGTGTAGTGAGAATCTTGGGGCATGGTGGGGGATCTGTAGCAAGCTACTGTTTGGAGTGCAGTCTTACCTAGTGTTAGTTGCACCTGGAAATTCTCAGATGCATTGTGTTGGGAACTAGGCTGGAGGTGTGAATAACCTTGGTGAATATGGACATTCCTCCACCTGTAGTGTTGTGGTCTTGGCTTGGTGCCCGAAATGTGTGACAAGAGTTGTAGCCTGGTATTACAGGTGTGCTCTCTGGAGCATTGAACCAGGTCCCATTTACTGCAGTGATAGTGATGCTCCCCATTTGTAGGTGTGCCTCAAGAGAGTTCCTTTTTAGGTTTAGATGTCTAGCATTGAGTAGCAGTACCTTCAGTTTTGCATGCTTGTACCTGTTACGGTCATGGTTTTGTCCTTTGAACCTTGCCTAGATAAGGCACTATGGGGGTGCTAAGAGCTGTAGCCAGTAACCTAAATCCCAGGGGCAACAGGTGCAGACCATCTCTGGCAAAGCATCATGGTTTGTCAATTATGTTGTCCCAGGTAGACAGATACTGGATCCCCTTTGAATGACATCAGAAGCTTAGCCACTTGTTTGCTGTGTATATGTATATGTGTGAGTGTTTATATGTACACATATATATATATATATATATATATATATATATATATATATATATATATATATATATATATATATATCTCCATATATGAATACGAATTAAATTATGTTTCTCCTATGTTTTACTTGTTCTATATTTCATTCCCCTCTCCCACCACCCACTAGGCGGGCCGACCTGTACAGGCCCATCCAATCCATCCTCGACCCATACATTCATTACCCACAGTTCTGCCCCCCCCCCCAACGCTGCACACATGCAGCCACCATCCCTTCCCTGGTTACCGGCCGTAGCTACCACACCACCACACTTTGCCCACCCCCCACTCCTTCTCCCTTCAAGACTCATCCTGTACCTTGTCCCAGTCTAAGTATCCTAGGTCTGCCACATGCTGTAGTCCATGCACATATGAACACAGCCATGCATATCGTTGCAGAATAGGTTTTAGCAGAAAGTAGATCACCCAATTTATGGGTTGTCCCACATGGGACAAATGTTTCCCTGGTAATAACAATAGACTTCATGTGTGACTTTGTTTACACCAATCGTTTTAGATACATAACATAAATATGTGAACAGGAGTACCACAGTAAGGCCAGATGTAAAGCGTTAGTGTAATAAAGTGTCAATGTCCCCAGGACCCCATACAGTGTATGTACACATGAACCACAGATACCAGACACAGATATAACATGTAACAAATAAGAAATCAATGTCAAAAGGAAAATATAATGCTAATTAGATAGCAAGCAACTGTAAGCATTGCACAGGTCAGCCTACATGGTGTAAGCAATGTGTAGGCTGGCTAACTCAATCTGCCGAGTGGTATGCCCCTTTAAGCAATGTCAACATTAGGTAATCAGGTGTGTCCATATCATAGCCTTTTCAAAACCATCCAATCATGGGAAAGTGTGAGAAATTGGGTGTATTTAAACCTCACAGGCGCCAATAATTCCCATAACTGGTTGCAGCTTCCTACTGTAGGCAGAATGGGTGGAGTTGGGGAAGAAAACATGGATGTAACCACCTACTAATAGCACTCAACACACACACACTGCCGATGATATATCCAACACAAGACCTGTGTGGTGGACAGACAAAACATAGGCCCACAGTTGAGAGCTATGCAGACAGACTGCAGTCCATGTTAAACTAGTATGTACACACAAACCTTGCAAAACTGGTGCTATACAATGCGTATATCAACACTACTCACACTCTGTCTGTAATTCTGGAACCTTATACAAATATGTAGCAGCCCCGAGACTACAAGTCCTCATCTGAGAGGTATTGCTGCCTGCTGTCTGTAACACTGCTGCCACACGCAGGAACGATGTCCACCATACAGGAAAGGTAAAGGGACCACCTCCAAATGATGTAGGGATTTATAGTAGTTGGTTGCCATGACAGTGGTAATTGGAAGTACTACGCAGCATGTTGTATGCAGGTAGCAAGTGGAGGACACTGACTGGTAAAGAGGCCATTATCTGATCACGTGCTCCACCTACAAAAGCCATGCTGCAATCTATTCAAAGCAGCTAATTCCAGCTATTGGAGAGGGAGAGAGAGAGAGAGAGAGAGAGAGAGAGAGAGAGAGAATCTCAATCAATAAAGAAAAATAGCTGTAGGCTAATGCCAGGAATAAAAAGAAAGTTTTGAACAGACATCACTCACACAACAGGTATGTGAACTATATATGCATGTAATTGACTATAGTACTTGGGTCATAATAATGGGATAGCTAATGTTGAATGATTTATATGTGCCAGCAGGTGTTGTTGTAATGATGTTCAGCTGAACAAATGCTATGGACACTAGAGTATGTTCCTGTGGGTGGTGGGCCATACCCATAGACTGTGCAAAGCAGCATTGACTGAAAAGATGTAAGCCATCATAATGTGTGTTGTGTAATGGAAAACATGTCTAGTAATGTGGGCAATAGCCAGTGGTGGAGGTAATGGCATAATGAGGGATACATGTGCTCCAGAGCCCACCACTTGCAGGATACTCAGGTTAATGTGTAATGTAGCATTCTGAAATGCCATAGGTGTGTAATAGGTGTACCTGCAATCTGTCAATGTATATAAGCCCCCCCCCATGTTAGGCTATGTCCATATGTGGCACCTGTCTGTGGTGTAGCAAGGCAGAACACTCCAGCTGTTCAGGAAGGAGAGTCAGAGATCGTGGACCTGATGTCTGAATGTACCCTATATGTATATATATATATATATATATATATATATATATATATATATATATATACACATATATTGATATATATTCATGCATGTATGTCTACAGATATACAGACACCTACATGTATATACAAACACAGATATACAATATATATAAATATATATATATATATATATATATATATATATATATCTACTATATATATATATATATATATATATATATATATATATATATATATATATATATATATATATATATATATATATATATATATATATATATATATATATATATATATATATATATATATATATATATATATATATATATATATATATATATATATATATATATATATATATATATGTATATATATATATATATATATATATATATATACATATATATACATATATATATATATATATATATATATATATATATATATATATACACACACACACACACGCCCTGTATGGTTGCATCACAGTGCTGCATGTTATGTGGTAGGGGATATCACACATATCAATGCACACAAATATACAGCAGTGAATGTGTGCAACATGGACAAATATGTCACTTGTGAACCCCTTTTTGGGACCACATTTACTTGTCTGTGAAGGTGGGAATGTGAATCCGGGTAAGAATAGCAGGTATATTTGTGGAGGTGGGTTGGGTTGGTAGATAGAGAATAGAGCCTACAGGGGTGGTATATGACATGTGGTGGGTAAACACCCTTGATGGTAAGTGTTGTCTGCAATGTGGAAGCCACATGAGCCCCCATATGGAAACAATGGGACCAAGGCTCCCACCCATTGCCAGTCACGACAGCAGTTGCATGGACCTGAAGGTACCTTGGCTGGATGCTGAGCAGGAGTAGCATGTGGGCCTTGTGAGTGTGTACTGAAGGCCTCAAGGTGCTATAGCATATCCCCCCTGGTTTGTGTGTAGCTCCCTATACACCAAACCCTGGAACTGACCACAGGTTACAGGTTCATGACTGTGTATGCTCCTGGGGGGGACACCACCCCCTGAGGAGGTTCCACCCGAAGGTAGTGCAGACCAGTAGTTGAGGAAGCCCCAGGGTGGGTCACACGTGATGTGGCCTGGCAACATGGCCAGATGAGGTTGGAGAGGTTGCTCTGTTGTCATATATCTCCTAAATATATGCTACCGTGTCACTGTTATAGAACATATGTGAGTAGTAATATACTATATAATCCCTGAACATGTCCAAAAGCATGCATAGATATTACCAATAACACAGAATGTCAGATGTGCAGCAATCACATAGCAAGCATACCACATGCATATATGGAACCATAGTGGCCCTGCCAATGCCATGCAAGTGAATAGTCTGTAACACACTGGCAATGATAGTGTCCACACAGGGAACATGGCCACAGGCACATAGCACAAAGTTTGTTATAATAGCATATATATATATATCCCACTGTTAGTTAAGGTGTGCCATACCTATTGAGTTGTGTGAATAGTTTGTTGTTGCAGATTGGGGGGTAGACAGAAATGTGTATTAAGAAGTATGGTAACCTTCTTGTATGATTTGCTGTGACTTGTTGCCATCATTATGTCTTTCAGGCAAGATGTCCATAGGGTGGCTTCCATCATATTCTACAGAGGAAATGGAGATCATCTTCAGCTACCTCAGCAATCACTATGTGTTACTGTTTGGTAGGCATGCACATAAGCAGCAGGTGTGGACCACCCTGTGGAACAACCTCATCCACAGGGTCAGTGATGTTGGACACCATAACCAAAGTTATGAGCAGGTCCGGCATCGTTGCTCTGACCTGCTTCACAATGCCTGCAGGCATGCTGCTTTAGTATAGGGAGATCACCTTGAAGGGGGAGTCATTCAACCCATCCCCCCGACATACTTGGAACAGCTCCTCAGCAGCCTTGGGGCACCTGCCCATACCAATATACAACAAGTGTCAGGCAGAATTATAGAGGTGGGTGTTACCCATACAGCGGCTGAGGAGCGTGCAGGTAAGACCATAGGGAACATCACTAGACCACATTTGCATATGCATCTGCATTTGTATAGGTGGAGCATCTTCATCTTCTTTTGGCTTTTCCCAGTTAGGGTTCACCACAGTGGATCACTTGTTTCCATTTCTTCCTGTCCTCTGCATCTTGCTCTGTCACACCAACCACCTGCATGTTTTCTCTCCCACATCCATAAACTTTACCTTAGGCCTTTATCTTCTCCTCTTACCTGACAGCTTCATCCTTAGCATCCTATTCCCAATATACCCAGCATCCCTCCTCAGCACATGTCCAAACCAATGCAATTACACCTCTCTGGCTTTGTCTCCAAACTGTCCATCCTGGGCTGACTGTCTAATATACTTATTCCTAATCCTGTCTACCCTTGTCACACCCAGTGCAAGTCTTAACATCTGTAACTCTGCCACATCCAACTCTGACTCCTGCCTGTCAATGCCACTGTCCCAAACCCATATAACATAGCTGGTCCCACTACCCTCTTGTAGACCTTCCCTTTCACTCTTACTGGTACTCGTGTGTCACAAATCCCTCCTGACACTCTTTTCCACCCACTCCACCCTGCCTGTACACTCTTCTTCAACTCTCTACCACACTCGCCATCACTCTGAACTGTTGATCCCAAGTTTATGAACCCATCCACCTTCACCAACTCTACTTCCCGCATCCTCACCATTCCTCTATCCTCCCTCTCATTCATACACGTATATGCTGTCATAGTCCAGCTGACCTTCATTCCTCTCCTCTCTAGAGCATATCTCCACCTTTCCAGGGTCTCCTCAACCTGTTCCCTACTCTCACTACATATCACAATGTCATCTGCAAACATCATAGTCCACGGGGACTTCTGTCTGATCTTGGCTGTCAACCTGTCCATCACCAATGCAAATAAGAAAAGGCTCATAGCTGATCCTTGATGTAATCCCACCTCCACCTTAAATGCATCTGTCACTCCCACTGCAGATCTCACTGCTGTCACACTACACTTGTACATATGGTGTACCACTCTTACATACTTCTCTGCCACTCCCGACTTCCTCACACAATACCACAACTCCTCTCTAGATACCCTGTCATATGCTTTCTCTAAGTCCAGAAAGACACAATGCAACTCCTTCTGACCTTCTCTGTACTCCTACATCAACAGTCTCAGAGCAAACATTGCATCTGTAGTGCTCTTTCTGGGAATTAAACCATACTGCTGATCAGTACTAATCACCTCCCTTCTTAAACCAGCTTCCACTACTCTTTCCAATAACTGCAAGCTGTGAATACACAGTATTACCCCTCTGTAGTTAGCACAGCTCTGCAGATCACCCTTATTCATATAATTCTGTACTAAAACACCTTTCCTCCACTCCTCAGGCATTCTCTCACATTCCAAGATTCCATCCAACAATCTGGTTAATCATGTCACTGCCATTTCCTCTAAACACCTCCAAGCTCCCACAGGTATGTCATCTGGACCAACAGCCTTTCCATTCTTCATCCTCTTCATAGCTATCTGTACCTCTGCCTTGTACAGCATGCATATCTGATATGCCATAACTTTTGTTTGTTGATGCATAGTAGTAATAAACATATGTGCATAAGTGCTAGTATTGTATGTGCATAAGTGCTAGTATTGTGGACTTGTACTGTTAATGTACTGTAATGCTGCACCCACCCTGTAGAAATGCCACAGCTGTGGCCACTAACATTGCATCTCTCACACTCTTATGCAGGTCCCTCCATTATACCACCATGGCAGCAGCCTGTAGCTGGTATGGTTGACATTGATGCTTGCCAATACTCTGGGCATGTACTGGCTATAGTATATGCCTTGCACACATCTAACACACCCACCCTTAATGCATGCTGTACATGTTCACATATTGTTGCTATTACATGCACTGCATCACAGTGTTGACCATGATAAGGTGTTTAAAAGGTATGTCAGGCACCTGCAGGATAGGTAACGTCCTGTCATTGTGGAATTTGTCCACAGGGATTAACATAATGGTGGCACACACAGACAACAGTAGGGACATATGTGAACCATCACCCCTGTACAGTGCACCAACAGTTTATATACCAGTGTTACAATGACAACTGTTTCAGATGTACACTATGGCATAATGTATTAGTGTGGTCCACATTATTAGCTGGGACTTGGCTGTAACACATGCTGTTCAGTGTATGGGACACTGCAAACTGACACACATGTGTGGCCCATACTTGTCAAGCATCTCCAAAATGCCTGAAGGTGGGGAGGGGGTGTCAGGATGACACACCAGTGCACTGCAGCAGGGAGCCATAAGGGTGGTAAGAATGGCTGTATCTGCACACAGACTGGGTCAGTAACTGTGGCAGACATAACTTTACACCCACATAAATAGTGACAACAGTGTGTGAACACCAAGGGGTGTGCATATGAGTAGACCTTGCAATCATGCAAAGTTGGGGAACATGTGTAGGGCAGACTGACCATACACAAGCAAATGCAGATAGGCCATGCTAGTATAGCCCTGACATGAATAGTGACTGCTGTAGTGCACATAACAATGGGTGCAACATGATGTCATGATAATCATGTACACACATAAGCACACACGACTGTATGCAATGTATCTGCACACCTAACACCTTTAGTAGACATTGCATGTGGATATACAGGACATATGGCACATATCAGACTCATGTACTGTTAATATATGTAGCAATGTTGTCCCATGGCAGATCAAGGAATGGTGCATCACATCAATAAGAGTATGTAGACACACCATAGACATGGTATGATCTGGCAGTTGCCAGTGTAATACTATTGGATTGTTCATATATGGTCTGCTAATGTTGAGAGCTGTAAACCACACATCAAGCATTCACAACTGACATCTGACCACATATCATCCCAGGTATATCCTGCAGGAAAACATAGGGTCTGTGAGCATTACAGCTGACATAACTGACAGAGTACTACACATTTAGCAATGAGATGTACACCTGTGAGTTGTGGTGCACAGTACATGGCAGGGTGCATAACAGGTGCACGCAAAACTGTGTAAATGGGTGCAGTGTTCCCCAGGGGAAGGGGTATCACCTACTAACACAAGCCATGCCTCATACACATGTATACTGTTGCTAGCATGGATTGACTATAGCTATACTGCATGCTGTTGTGTACCATATGTTATGCATGTTGACAGATGGGTAATGGGAGGACTTTGTGCACCATCATTGTGCAACCTCACCTGTATGTGTGTGTGTGTGTGTGTGTGTGTGTGTGTGTGTGTGTCTGTGCGGGTGGGTGTTCATGTCATCTGTAGGTTCAATGTGGCATAGAGGAGGGAAGATGCTGCATGTAGGATGTGTGTGCATGTGTGTGTGGTTGTGTGGGTGTCCAAGCATGCACATGTGTGACTGAGGAGTTTATGATATGGCAGCACTTCCCTTTGTGAAACTGCAGTACATGGACATGGACTGACACAGGACACAACAGGAATACTTATCTGATATATAATCATAGGACAGCTGATGGTCTAATAAGGTCTGTAGCATGGAACATGCACTGGAAGGGAAAGTAAATACCTGGTATACCCTCAATATCGCATAGGTGAATGACAACCCATGTAGGCAGCATTACAGATGCATTGGGGAATTACTAGACAACAACAAGGAGTGTATATATATATATATATATATATATATATATATATATATCAGAGTTGTCACTTGATAGGTTGAGTGAGCAGCATGTCAGGCATGTACTGAGCAATCCTTATACATGACACTACAGTGTGTGACATTGCAGAGGGAATGTATCAGCCCCTGACATATAGGGGGCCAAGCTCACAAAGTCCCAACATACACAGGGTGAACACTGAATGACAGTAGCGAGGCCATGTAAACAGTACTACACTCAGGTCATAGAATGAATGGAGTAACAGGTCTTGTGTTGTGGTCACTTTTGTAGGCATTTAGAGAAATAAGACGTTAATGAGTGGCATTAATGAGTGTATGTCACCAGGCATGATGCATGATGGGCAACTGAACAGAATACACTTGGGACTGTCTGTAGCATCACAGATAGGTAGGTAGGTAGTAAAGTGGAGTGAGTGTGTGTGTGTGTGTGTGTGTGTGTGTGTGTGTGTGTGTGTGTGTGTGTGTGTGTGTGTATATATATATATATATATATGCATTGTTATGTAATTCTGGACAGGTCTTAAAGTGTGTTTCTTTTTATCTCCCACAGGTGGAGAGGTGGGTCAGGGTCCCTCCTGCAGGCAACCAGATGTTGGTGTGCACACAGACACTGATGATGATGACACCATGATTGAGTCACAGGTGGGTTTGTCAGGGGTTGACACAGTGCCAACATATGACATTCCCCTCTTAGCCACCCCACCCCCGCACACAGTTGCAGTGCCTATACAGTCCCCATCACCAGTGGCCATAGCTGAGGGACAGTTGGCAGTTAGTGGCAGTGCACAGGATCATGTGGTGACCATGCCAGCTGTGTCTGTCCACAGCAGGCATAGCCGGATGTCGAGCAGGCCACCATATAGGTGGATGTGCCAGGGTGCTCATGGTAGGGTTGTTTGCCATCCTGCCCCTGGCAGAGGCAACACAACTGGTACCACCAGGCACATGTTTCAGGCTGTCATGGAGACACAGGCACATATAGAAATGTACAACAGACAGGGCCTGAGGCTGCAGAGGGTTGTTTACTCATCTGTAAGTGACAAAATCCATGAACTTGCTGCTGCCTCTGCGAACAGAACAAAATCATGGATAGATGGTGGGCATACTCGACTGTGGAATATCTGTGCTTGAAAACCTGGTGGGAGTGGGTTGACAGCCACATGAACATAGGCCAGAAACAACAACATCTGGCGGTCAACGTGGATGTGCTAGGATGCCAAGCCACTCCCGTACTGGAAGTAGTAGCCTCAGCACATCACTGTGGGTGCTGTTCACCCCACACTAAAGCAGACCTCATGCACGTGGCCCTGGCCAGTTCCAGGCAGGACATGGTTCCAGCAGACATCTGTCATCATCAGGGGAGAGCAGCACCTCAAGGCCTGTACCTGCACATGCCCATGGAACCCCTGGCAGGCACAGTCAGCGTGTCTATGGCCGGAGGCAGTGAACTGCACACCCTGCCAGTTATGGTCTTCAGATGTTCTAAAACATATGTATAGGTAGCCACATGGCAGAACTGTGTGCATGCATACATACACACTATACAAACACATGTAGGGCAACCCCATACTGACACACACCACATCCACATGCCCCATCCAAATAATTAAACCCCTCACCCACACACATGATTTCATATGTATGAACCACCCTTGACACTGGCAAACCAGCAACACACCCTGTGCATATGATGATGCCTGTGCCACATCCCTATCATCCATAACATCAATGCAGGGACAGGCTAATATGGTTCTGATGCACACAGTGACTGTAATACAGTGCAGCAATGTACTGCAGTGTAACATATTGTCAGGGGTAATGTGCAATGCATACATGTCAGGTAGTGTAGCCATCCAGCTATGATGCATGTCAGCTGTAACACTGGGTGATTGTGATCTCGATGTTATCCATTTGTGTTGTAGGTGTACATGTGTCAGCAGGAGGGTGGTCTGCAGTCATATTCCACAAGGGTTATAGCACTGTGGTGACACCATGGCTGTTACCTATCCAGAGTACAGTTGCACACATATCACAGGATTGTCTGATAGTTATTGCCTGTGCCACATAGACAGGTGACCCGCTGAGACATGTATAATCTGCTACCATATGTAGACCCATCCACATACATGCACACTCTTACATGGCAACACTGTGACTAGTCCCGTACCTAAGGTATGCCGTGCTACTGAACTGTGTGGCTTTCATTGCACACACCACACAACATCTAGGGTGAGGTGTGTACCAGGTTACATGTTACATGCAGAACATCCACAGACATGTACAGTATGGTAATGGTGGTTATAATGGCCGTATATGGATAATACATAGTGTGACATACCATCATACACACACTGACAGACACATAACAGGCAGACACACATCTGAGAGACCTGGGCCTATTGGTGCTAACTAACTAGTCCATGTGTCCAATGTGTCACAGGTAGGCTTCACACAGCACATGTGTAACTGGGCTGTATTGTGGTTTCAGTTACCTGTATGGTTGATTGTGACAGTGGGCACCATAAAGTGGTACATGGGGCATATACCAGGTGTACCTAAGTGTATTGGCAGTGTACACAGCACCCACATTCCCCAGTGGTTATTGTATGCACTGGAACCCATGATGACACTCTGATATACTGACTATCACACATTGCCCATGACTACAATACAACCCATTGTATATCACAACAGTGGTACTACAGGGATATGCATCTAATGCACATGCCACAGGCATAGCAGTGTGTTGCATTGCCATGCCTCACCTATGGGGGGGCAAAACCACTATCTGTACTACTGTGTGGCAATGTGTAGTGTTATATGAGCATGTGGCCTCAGTATGTTGTACCCTACAGATATGCAGACATGTAAACATACACACACTTGCCAGACCTCAATGGGTTTTGCATGGCTATAGACTCATTTACACAACACTGTTGTGCTGGTAATGCATGGCTCATGTAGCCATTAGGGTGAGGAGTGTAACAGGGTACATGTCATGTCCAACACAGTGGCAGCAACATCTGCCTATGGCAATGGGTGTTGAGGTGGTTGTGAAGGCTGTTATGGAGTTCTGACCTACAGGTGTACTAACACACAGACACTGCTATCCTCAGTAATGCACATGTACAAATGTGTCAGTACTGTGGTGCATTGCTGTGGGTGGTCATAGCTGTGTCCATGGCTATCGTCTATGGGGAGATGGGTTGTGTAGGGGTTGTGTGTACATTGGTATCATGCTACCTACCATGTGCCAGCAGGCAATCTATCAACAGACACCACTTTGTTGACCACTAGGGTGAGAGTGACATGCATCAGCTAGTACTTGGGGTGCCTTCTGCACATGGCCACTGAGGTGATCTAGTTGAAATGTATGCAACATGTGTTACAACACATGCTTAGTGCCTGTGTTGGAGACCTGTACCCAAGCATGTTCTGTTGACTGTGGTGGTGCAGTGTAGGTACTCATGGCAGGTGGTCCATACAGGTTGTTGTCTCCTATATGTGGCAGTTAGTACACAGCTGGGCAGGCATGACAGTGTCAATCAAGCATAGGTTGTCTGTACGTATCCCAGCTGGGTACCCGCCATCTACACATCTGTATAGGGACTCACAGACATCAGCTTGGCAAGTAGCTATGCAGTAGGATGAATGTGTAGTCAGATGGATGTTTGACAACAATATGTATGCAGTACTAAATGTTGTATGCCCTCACTAACATGTTCTGTACAGACAGTACTCTACAGTAGCATTCCACATGTTTGATCATTATCCAGAAGGGGATATACATGGTGACACAGCTCACACATCAGGAACATGGCACTGAGGCCTCAGAGTCCAGCTATGCCTGCAGGTGTGCTTGATGTCAGTAGTACTTTTAGCACTCTACCCTTGCCTGGGACAGCACTGTCAAAAGTAATGCCGCCATGTTACACTACATGCCAGTGTGACAGCATGTACCTTGGGTTATTACTCCTGCATATAACACATTCATATGGATAACAGTGCTGTGCAGGTCTCATATAATTGCATGTCCCAGACATGGCACTCACACTCCTTGCTACTGTAATGACAGCACATAGATGCATGTATTGTACATGGCATTACATACACATATTACAGATGTCAATACCCAGGGTTTGACATGGCCTTGTATGTTAAGCAGAGATTGTCTATGAGTATACAATATGCCACAGAGTATAGCTGGAGGTTTATGAGACAGTCAGTATAGGGCATGTGCTTTAGGCCTGTGGTACATTTAGTGATGCATTTCTGTGGCCTTTGCAACTGTTCCAGATGTTATGTGAGGTACATACCAAATGAGGCATTGTACTCCATAATGAGTGTAATGAGGGATGAATACAGTGGGACAACTACCTCTGCTTTCCTGGATGAAAAGCCATCAGTGATGAGGTGTACCACATAGAAGGATCACATCACTGTGGTGGCAATGTGGTTACTGAATGTGATACCACTGTCCACCTGTGTCCCTAAGTCTGTCATCACACCTTTGGTGTTTAGTGTACTGTCACTTATGTGGTAATGCATGGGTACATGGTATTTCCCAAAGGGGATAACCACACATTTCTGGCCGTTAAGCTTGAGCCCATGGCTCTGGCACCAAGCATCTGTTTCTGTAATGCCCTTTAGTAGACTACACACATAATTTGGGGAGTCAACAGTGGCTTCCGGTTTGCAGTCATCTGTGAACTTTGTTAGACGGGGTCCCATAGTGTTTGCATGTACTTCAGAAAAGTAGATACCAAACATGAGCGGCCCCAGGATTGAACCCTGAGGTACTCCACGTTTCACTTGTTTGTAGCTGGTATTGGAGTCAGCTACTTTTACAGTGTATATTCTGTGAGTAAGCCAGTTGGCAACCCATCATGTGACATGGAAATGTGTGGCCATACATCTGTAGATAGCAATGGTAGATCAACAAAAACAAATATGCCCACATGCACCATTAATGGGGTTGAGAGGCCCCAAACAATATACGTCTTGCACAATTAGGCATACCCTCCCCCAGCCAAACATGTCCTCCCTGCAATACACTACCAAGTGTTGCAGATCCCATAACCAGGACCTCACATGACATGGACACAAGATGTTAACAGTACTATATCCCACCTGTATGATGTCAGGCTGGTATTGGTAACATAACATGCAGTACAGTCTGACTCCCATGGGAAATGTAAAATGTGGAAACTATCAACATCCCCAGGATACATTTACACAGACACATATATATGCAGATACAGATATATATATATTTACATATATATAGATGTACATGTGACTGTTCTGTTCGATCCTCGGCTGGGATGCCTTCTGTGCAGAGTCTCATGTCCCCCCTGTGGTCATGTGGGTTACCTCTGGGTGCTCCGGTTTCCTCCCACATCCCAAAGACATGCTGTAGGTGGATTGGACACTCTAAATTGGCCCTAGGCGTGAGTGCATGCCTGTGTGTGCCTTCTGTGGAAGGATGGGTACCGGGCTGGCAACTCGACACTGTAAAGCTCCACTGCCAATCATGAGTGGGCATGTGATCCACTGTGGTGACCCCTAACTGGGATAAGCCGGAAAAAGAAGAAGATATACATGTGACTACACATTCACACACAGAGATATGTACAGTAAGATACATATGTAGCAGGTGCACAAAATATGGAGCAGCCACTACGCCTGCAGTTCACACCTGGCCAACTGGACACTGTATGGACCACCCATACAAATGACAATCATTGCCTGCAACATATACCCACAGAGAGGTCATAGGAAAAAACACCACATACAGGTTTGCAGGAATGGAAAACCTTTATTTGTGTACTATGACAGTTCTATATACTATTGCTACTGTAATTGGGATTGTCTTTACAGACATGGTGGGTGTGTGGCAGGGTTACATCTGCTTTCCACATGTGTGCCACTTGCTACAGACAGACATCCTAAGGACATCATAGTAAAGTACTGCTGCTTGCACGTACAGCCCCTGTTGACTGCAGCAGAGATATTGGCCAATATGTGTGGACATTCTGACACACTCTGTACAGTCCAGAGGTATACACAGAACCCATGGTGTAAAACATGTGTACCATGCCTGACAACATGGATATTAACAGCCATGTAGATGGGTATAACACTTAACTGGTATACATATGCCACCATAGGTTATGCATTCATACACACCTGTCTGGCCTGTCTGGTGCAGGGGTGCCATGGCCACATACTACCCACTATATATTGATGTACATCTGTACAGCATCCCACTGCTCCGTCTGACATACATGACTATTAAGGGAGGCCCGGCAGCAGTATATATGGTAAGTATCTGCACATGAAATCTCACTAGGTAAGTACACTAAGCTGCTAGGCATGTAACAATGCACTGTGCAGGCTACAGGCAGACTGGCTCAACACTGGCCTACATCTCCTATGGGGGAATGCACATGTACCTGCATATATAGCAGGCTGTACAGGCATGTCACTGCCCAGGGTAAGATACACCTGTGTGAAAGTGCATAACCACAACAAATGAGAACAGAGCCACATCCACATATGGCAAGCTAGCATAATATTACAGTATATGGGCTATCTGTTCAACACCATTTTCATATGTGCCACTTACACACTATACACACATATACTGGGCCTCTACACAGTTTGGTCTGATGGCTGACTGTGATATGGGACATGTATGTGCATAGCGCTACAAACATGTAAGCCAATACGGTAACATACAGTGGAGCAGCATGTAACATCAAATAGGACAGGACCTAGGACGATGACAACTACCACAGTCTGTACACAGGCCAAGGCACGTATTAACAATACACACACTGTCAACATTCACCATAACTACACAGACCTCAGTACTGTATAAACAACCACAGTATGTCCAGGTTATGTCATGAACTGTAACCGCCCACTGTACATAACTTGTAGCAGTCTGATATCTCACTGACTTGTAATCAGAAATGAAGACACTAATTATGGTGTACAGCACATAAGCACCTCTGCATGCACAACATATGTGCAAAGGTTGACAGAGTTGGGGCTGGAAGCACATACACAGAGCCAATATTGACATCTTGCTGTGATAACCTCATACATTTACTGTTGTAACAGGGTTTGTTACAACATATTGTTTATGAGGGATATGAAGTCAGTAACTGTCACAGCTTTCCCCATCTACAGACTGCAATCCTCAAACCACTTTCTGCAGTCCACAGATAGAAGCTCCATGGGTAACACATGACTCCAAAGGGACAACACACTGCCCAGTCTGCAGATGACCATGCAGATGGGGATTCCTCAGAAACATATAACTGACATGGCAGGTATTGAGACATGTAGAATAGCCATATCCACACACACACACTGTTAAACCAACATTACTCCAAATGCAGTATAGCAGTACTTACAGTCTGTAGTCAGGTAAGGCACATCCCCCTCTTGTGTGTTGGCCTGTTTCCACAGTGTATGTTGTTAGAGGTAAATCTCCAATCCATCTGAGATGCTGTTTGCCAAACAACAGATCTAGTTCCTGCTCACAGTGAATGAAATGGGCCAACACCAACGTGACATTCCTAGATAATGGAGTGTGTTTCCATGCAATTGGCTATGGGAATGTTACCACAGCTGTTCCACATGCAATGGGCTAGGGAAGGGCTGCAATTCATGCAGAGGCCGTCAGCTGATCATGAGCATCACTTAAAATGCACATGCTGCTGCCTAAGCAAAGCAGGTGTAGGTCTCCTCATCCACCAGAGAGGGAGTGGGAGAAGCAGACAGAGGCTAAGACAAGTCAGGGAGGGGTGGGAGAGTAAAACCTAAGCACTTTTGTGTCACACACCTACCAGCACATGGTATCAACCCCCTGGCTCAAGGACAGAACCCACATGGTTAGAATTGCTGGAGCCATGTCAGACTCCAAACCAGTTCCAAGTGGCGCCCCACAAGGCTCAGTCCTGGGACCTCTCTTGTTCGGTATATATTTCTCGGAAGTACAGGCCAACACGGAAGGAGTGTGGCTGACCAAGTTTGCAAATGACTGCAAACAGGACACCATAATCGACTCTCCAGCCGACACAAGCATCCTCCAAAAGGGCCTCATAGAAACAGACAACTGGTGCCAGAGCCATGGCCTCAAGCTAAACGCCAAAAAGTGTATAGTCATCCCCTTTGGCAAAAACAAAGTACCCACAAATTACCACATAGGTGGTAATCCATTAAGTACAGAAGAAGCAATTAGGGACCTGGGGACCCAAGTTGATAGCAATCTCTCATTTGACAACTACGTGGCCAAAGTGGTTATAAGGACATTTTATATAGCCCACCTAATCATGAAGGGATTCACATCTAGATCAGGGGAGGTCATCATGCC
This sequence comes from Protopterus annectens, assembly GCF_019279795.1. Classification (NCBI taxonomy): domain Eukaryota; kingdom Metazoa; phylum Chordata; order Ceratodontiformes; family Protopteridae; genus Protopterus; species Protopterus annectens. The sequence goes on along the minus strand of NC_056741.1, from coordinate 440,056,868 downwards.
TCTTTACTCATCCCTCATCAGGCCCATAATTGAGTACAATGCCCCTTTTGGGATGTACCTTACCAGACACCTGCATCATCTGGAAAGACCCCAAAAGTACCTCACCAAGAGGATCAAAGGGCTCAAACAGATGACATATGCTGCCCGGTTAAAGAAACGCTAACTCTACTCAGTGGCATACCGCCTGCTCAGAGGCAATCTGTGCCTGACGTATAAAGCCATGTCCAACCCGGAATTAATGGACATGCTGCACCTCAGAAAATCCAAATCCCATCGAGCTATGCGCTCGGGAGACTTGAACCTCAGCATTGAAATAAATAGGACATGCTGCAGGGACAGATTCATAACCCAGAGGCTCCCTTCACTCTAGAATAAAATCCCAGTCCAGGTTAGGCAGAGTCCCTCATTGACTCTCTTCAAGAGGAATCTTGATGAGTGGATGGGAGATCATAGGTTTACCCCGGGTATCACTTCTGTGTCACTGTTAGACAGAGGCACAGTATACTAACCTCAAAAAAGGGAATAGCAAAATTAATTTAAAATGAGTGGTGAAAGCCAAACACACTCTGGCTAGGCTTCTAAATGCCCTAGGGCAGATAGCCTAGTATGAACCTATGAACCTATGATGACTATACAGTGCTATCACAGTTCTGTGCAGTTAATGGATGTGCCACATGGGTTACCTGATGTGGAGTCCTCAGAACATATATGTGATGGTGAGTGACATCTGCAACAGGGATATGGTAGCTATACATTAGGTGACGTACACATGCCTGTCCGCATGAATAGGTGCCACAGTCAACACAGCCACACTCTCACAGGGACACACACACATTGACACACTTGGCAGGGCCAGGATTACAACCCATCAGTAGTGGGATTGCCGCAATACATCACTGTACAGGTATCACATGCACCACATGGGTCATATGGAGGTTGTATGGGTGAAGGGTATGGGTAGGTGTCTGACATCAGACAGCATGCATCAGTATGCCACTGTGGGTTTTAGTGAGTGTGGATGTGATCTTATGCATAATACAACACACACAAACACACAGGGAGCTAGTACTGACATGCATGGGTACATTTATGCATGGGTATGTAGTGGTTGACTGTGGCAGATGGCTATACAAGGCTAGGTGATGTGTATACTTTGGCATCAGGACACATGACAATGGCCTGCATTGTGGCTCAGACCTGTGGTGTCTGCATTGGTCCACACAGATGGGTATTTTATCCACCATTCAGTCACCTGGGTAGCTATTGCATGTGGCCAATGTTGTGCATCGCCTGCCATGTATGTGTTCCCTAGTCCATGACATGGACAGTGCCTGGGATGTGCACACCTCCCACATGCATGTACAGTGACATGTGGAATGGTACCTGGGGTGTCGGACCCATGTTATGTACACAGATTATCATCAGATGTGCCACTCAACTGTGTAATGGACAGCAGGTTAACCCTATACCTACATTGATAGCATGCTACCGGCATTCCCTGGCATTGGTGGCATCTGTCCATACAGGGCATGTTGTCAGGCATGGTATGTCCTTTGTGGGTCACATGTGATGGCACCACAGGTGTTGCAGGTGTCCAGTGGGAAACATGGGAAAGGTGTACTGTCTGCATTATGTGCCTATTGGGCAGATGGACATAGTTACAATCAGTCACCAATATGCAGTATAGTACACACACACATTGGCTGTTGCCTTGGCATGTGTGTGTGTGTGTGTATTTGACATGGGGTGAGAGTGTGCTCTGGGTAATCCTGGGGTTGCTACCTGTGATTGCCTGGCCATGATGTCATATGTATGGGTATGGGATTGCACCCCAGCCTCTCGCCTATTTCACATCTGGTATCCCTGTACAGTGGGCATTATGATATAGGGGCCACCATAAAAGACATTAACAAAACCCAACCGACATTTGGCCCAGATATCACGGACTCACCACATACCACGTCTGGGAGCTGAACCCCTACCTACCTAGTTTAGTACACTACACAGTTATAGTACACGCTGGAGTACTCCTTCCCCGAAGGTATATTCCACACTGGATGACATCAGCAGGACTGCCAGCATAGGCCATTGGATATGTACTGAGTGTGACTAGCCTAAAATGCATTGTTCCGCACACAGACAGTGGAACACACACAAAACATACACAACTGCCACACATGTGGGTATAGAGCCGCTAACAGAGGTTTATATCACACTACACCAGTATGCAGCTACAGGATGCACTATGGAGATTACTAGGGTTTAGCTTTCCAGAGGTGTATTTCTAGGTTGATGACATCAGCAGCCTTGCCAAAGATGAGCATTTGAATTGTAGGGAGTGTGACTACCATAAAAAAGTAATGCGCTCAACACAGACAGACAATTGCCATCTCTGGGAATTGAACTCCTGCCTAGCTTCTTTAGTCATACTATGGTAGTATGCAGTTATGGTGCACACCACAGAAATTACTGAGATGCATTCTTTCTAGGGATGTATTTCTAGGTGGATGACATCAGCAGCCTTACCAAAGTAGAGCATTTCAATTGTAGTGAGTGTGAACACCCTAAAAAGCATTGCATTCTACACAGACAGACACACTTGCCACGTGTGGGAGTAGAACAACTACCTACATATCTTGTCCCATTACGGCAGTATACAGTTACAGGACATGCTACAAGGATTACTAGGCTACATCCTTCCCAGAGGTGTATGTCTAGGTGGATGACATCAGAAGGTTTGCCAAAGTAGAGCATAAAAATGGTATGGAGTGTGACTACCCTAAAAGCATTGCTTGCTTCACAGACAGGCACACACTTGACATGTCTGGGAGTAGAACAACTACTTACCTAATTTATCACACTACAACAGTATGCAGTTATAGGAAATGCAATGGAGATTACTGAGCTGCATCTTTCCCAGAGGTGTATTTCTAGGTGGATGACATCAGAAGCTTTGCCAAAGTAAAGCATACAACTTGTATGGAGTGTGACTACCCTAAAAGCATTGCCCTCTACACCAACAGGATCAGACAAACACACATTTGCCATGTCTGGGAGCAGAACATCTACCTACGTAATTTATCACACTACAACAGTGCACAGTTACAGGATGCACTAAGGAGAATACAGAGCTGCAGCCTTCCCAGAAGTATATTTCTAGGTGGATGACATCAGAAGCTTTGCCAAAGTAGAGCATACAACTTGTGTAGAGTGTGACTACTCTAAAAACATTGTTCACTACACAGACAGGGTCAGACGGACCCACACACTTGCCATGTCTGGGAGTAGAACAACTACCTCCCTAATTTATCACACTACAGCACTACACAATTATAGGATGCACTACGGAGTTGACTGGGCTATATTTTTCCCAGAGGTGTATTTCTTGGTGGATGACATCAGCAGCTTTGTCAAAGTAGTGCATTTAAATTGTAGGGGGAGTGACTACCCTAAAAAGCATTGCTCTCTACGCAGACACACACTTGCCATGTCCAGGAATTGTACTCCTACCTCACTACTTTATTACACTACAGCAGTACACAGTTATGGGATGCTTCACAGAGATTATTGGAATACATTCTTCCCAGAGGTGTATTTCTTGGTGGATGACATCAGCAGCTTTGCCAAAATAATGCATTTAAATTGTAAGGGGTGTGACTACCCTAAAAAGCATTGATCTTTACACAGACAAGCAAACACACACACAGTTGTCATGTCTGGAAATTGAACTCCTACCAAGTTACTTTATCACACTACAGCAGTACACAGTTATGGGACACACCACAGAGATTACTGGAATGCAATTTTTCCAGGGATGTATTTCTAGGTGGATGACATCAGCAGCCTTACCAAAGTAGAGCATTGCAATTGTAGGGAGTGTGGCCACCTTAAAAAGCATTGCTCGCTACTCAGACAGACATACACAGTTGCCAAGGATGGGGTTAGAACTCCTAACTAACTCGTTTATCACACTACAGTAGTGTGCAGTTAGGGGACACACCACAAAGATTACTGGAATACAGTTCATCTAAGGTCTATTTCATAGTAGATGACCTCAGCAGGCTTATCATAGTGGGGCTATGGGGAGGGCAGTGTGTGTGCATGGGCTATAACTCATTCATCTTGGGGTTGATTTGCCACATGTGGGCACAACCTGGATCATATTTCACAGGTCCATGTATACAGCTGCTTGATGACTACTTCCTTGAACAGTCATGTTGCACAGCTGGCATGTGCACCACATACTCTGTAATGCTTACAGATACCGGAGGCTATTATCTGCAGTGTGTGACATCACACCTTCGTGTGGTTGTGGGCCTTTGGCTGTGTGCTGGGTGGGAGAGCCCTGGATGGCACCTTGCCATAGTCACCCTCTTCCACATATTTATGTATGTCTACCTTTGGCTTATTATAGTGTGTTGTCCTTACATATATGCCTGTATTTCTATCCACTGTGTGTGCAAAGCATGTGTGGTGCATACTGAGGAGTGTCTGCACTAACATCTGTGGCTGCCAGATATGTCTGGTCCACTGATGTTTGCAGACATGGCCTTCATGTGTAGTGTATGAGCATGCCCAGTATGACCTTTCAGTATGTTGTTGACTGACATTGCCTTTATTACTGTGTGTGGGCATGCCCAATATGGACATCTGTATTGCATGTGTGGATCGTGTCCAGGTAGTTTGTACTGCATTGCTGATCTTTTTGTTGTACACCTACAGGTAACATGCTGTCTCTGCAGGGTCTCCATCGATCATTTGACTGTTACTATATTTCTGCATAGGATGGGGGGCACACCTGACTTTTTCTACGTTTCTACACAGGATTGGGGGGTACACCTGACTGTTACTATATTTCTATGAAGGATGGGGGGCACTACTGACCATTTCTACACTTCTACACAGGATTGAGGGTGCACACCTGACTGTTACTATTTTTCTATGTAGGATGGGGGCACACCTGACTATTTCTACATTTCTACACAGGCTTGAGGGGCACACCTGACTGTTACTATATTTCTACGTAGGATGGGGGGGAGCACACCTGACACTTGTACACATTTGCTAGGACTGTACTGGTATGTCAGGTACTCCATTTCAGTCTGTAGTCTAACCTATCATGCTGGCTAGAGGGATACCAGTGTACTACAGATCTTAGCTTTTATTAGTTACTGACTTCCTAGCCTTTAGAACTGACATCCCACTGCCTGACCTGCTGTAGTCTGCCTGCGTAGGCCTGGGGTGGAGATTACCCATAAGCCTCATTCAGAGGCCATAGCACAGCCTTTGTTTGAGGTTGTCTACACCTGTCCTGCTAGCTGTGACTGGTGTTGGGTATGTGACCCCTCCTGACTGGCATGTGTGAGTCACTTACCTTGTGGGTGTCCCAATATTAAGGGTGGTGCTGCAGGGCTGCCTATGTCGGATGCACATATTACACTCTCTACACATGGTTAGGCACAGGTAGTGTAATGTTTGGCATCCCTTTTACTGTATGTGAGAGTCAGAAAAAGGTCTTATTCCCTAGGTCCCTCCCGTGTCAGTGTATATGCCACGCAGTGCCTCTTTGCCAAGGCCGGAGCATACTGGGCACGCTTCCTTCTGCTGAATGGGGCAGGCTCAGGTTGTTCCTCCTCCGAGTCACTCTGTGCCTGTGCAGGCCTTGGCATTGGTGGGAAGCCCTTGCAGTTGATGTAGACCCTACCCCACTCACCAGGTGGTGCTTTGATGCATATGTGCGTGCAGTCTATTGCACCCACTACCTCAGAGTAATCTGCTATTTGGTAGAAGACACGCATATTGCTGGCCAATGCCTCATGGGTGTTGGGGAAATATACGTGCTCACCGACATGTGCTGACATGGCATCCAGGAACTGGTGGAGTACCCTGGATGCTGATGCCTGTGAAATCCACATCATATCCCCAGTTGGCCTTTGGAAGACACCTGTAGCTTGTATTTTTAGGCCTACACATACCTTGGTATCCACTGGGATGGGTTCCCCTCTGTTAGTTCTGTGTGTCAGGCATGGCCGGCACAGCTCAACAATTTGCTGTAAGAGGCCCTTGTCCACCCTATTGCACTCCACTATCTCCAGCTCATGTAGCCCTTGGTAGGTTACCCTGGGTCTGTACACTCTTCTCCATCTCCTCACTGTGGGTTGGTCAGCAGCATTCACATCCTCACCACCCTCAGCCTGTTCCACAAGTTGTATGATAGCTATTGCAGCCCCTATCATTTTGCTGTTGTGAGTGTTAAAAGTTCCCTGTTTGTTTACACTGGTGGTGTAGAGTGTGGGAAAAACCAGAGGGGAAGGTGTTTGCTTAGTTTCTAGTAGTGTTCTGTGCTGGGCTGTTCTGCTGCCTGTGTACTTGGCTGATTCTGATACATTTCACCTGCCAGCTAAGCTAGTTCTCCTTGATTACCTTCCTACTGCTGTTTTTCCTTCCCACTGCCTTCCTGTTTAAGCCCGTGTACATGTCGTGCAAACAGAGTGCTCAAATGTGCACACTGCTGCTATTTCCAGGTTTCACCTCTTTTTTCTTCCTGGTGAAGAACAAATGGAAATACTATTGCAAAGACAGAAAACAATACCCCCGAGCCAAAAAACACTAATGAATTTAACGTTCTTTATTTGAAGATAAGCGTTTTCGCCTCCGCTATGCAGCATAGGGGTATTGTTTTCTGTCTTTTTTCTTCCTGTAAATCCCAGTGCACAGCATGCACACTCACTTAGGCTCTAATCCACTTACAGTATGCCTGACACACACACCCATGATGTCACCTAACTCCTAGGCTTGCACCAGGCTATTCCTACTCTTACACTGTTGGGACCTGACTCATATGCTGGGGGAAAACTGGGGATTCACTATCCTTCCCCTCATTCGCATAGGACTGCCTGCAACCACTACTCACTGACCGGATTGTCTTCTGCCTGCCATTGACTTGCTTGGCAGAATACTGATTTTAGTTAGAATGCTTATTTTAGGTTTGTTTTATTATTTTCCCCTGATCCCATTTGTGTGCCGCTGCCCTACGTTTAAATAGCTGAGATCGGCGATGAATAAAATAAAATTTTATTTTTTTATTTTTTTTTTATTTGTTTGCAGTGCCAATGGACTTATAATTGGCCATTGGCATGCTTCCTCAATGATATGCAGCCTTTATTTGGAGCTGTCACAGCTCTGTTTTGGATTTTGCAGAAATCTACTCAGTTACTATCCGAGTACATTTCTGCTGATTGCACTATTCCTGCACGGATGGTTGCAAGCTTCCTGGATCGCAAAATCACCTCATTTGCATGGATTTCTCCTGCAAATGGAGTGATTTGCATACAAGGCCTTCGTCCATGCAGGATTAGTGCAGGTGCTCTCGTGCATGCCCCTGCAGGCTGTTCCTGGATCATATGGCAGATATAGTGCCTGCTACAGCTCCCGCACTGATCTTGCATGCCGTGTAGGGCATTGTGAATCCAGGGGTTGGTCTTCTGCTGGTTCTGTTGGTATTTTACTTATTTATAGGTATGTCAATCATGTAAGCTTGTAATGGAATGCAGAAGGGTATTCAATGGTGTCAAATGGGACATTAAACACTAGGCCACAACAAGACCTGCTGGACTCACATGCTGCTGTCCGGCACCTATGGCCATTCTTGCTTGCCATGTCTGCATTGACATGGAGCATATCTCTGGCCCCTGAGTTGCCCCAGCAAAGGTCAGCTCATGTATGACTACTACTGGAGTGTGTGTGTTGTCCAATATTGAGTGTGTCACTGCTAGGCCAGCTACCTGGGACGTTATAATTATTCATAGGTCACTCTGATACATATGCTTGTCTTACAAATTTAATAGACGTATATAGGGTATGTGCATACAACAGGTGCAGATGTGTATGTTGAACTGTATGTGATATACTGAACCCATACCTGACACCTGTCCAGAGTTTTGCAGACTGATCCCATTAGTTATGTATTGTCTGGCACATCACTGGCAACCCATTAAAAACTGAAGTCATAACATATTAGCATACATTTGATTGTCAGATGTAATATCCTGCAGAGTAGACCTGTAAATGCGACGCTGGCAAATAATTGTGTTTCAGCTGGATTCATAAAGTGACACTATTTACTGACCTTGCCCACCACTGATGTGTGCCTTTGTGGAGATGTCTTGCTCTAACAGGAGCTAGGTGTCTTACCATGAAACCCATTTCAATGCAAACATATCTTGTCCTGTTGGATGCTTACATTTGTGCAGTCACTGACTCCTGCTTTGTAGCTGTGGAGAGCACACCAACCTTGCCAGGTCACTCATCCCATCATACATTTAGACCACAAATGGAGGCCTGCAAAGCCACAGGAAGTGGAGTGTTGAACATGAGCATACACATACACACCTCCAGGCTGGCCAAACAGTATGATACATGGGTGACATCTCAAGTGCAGTTAACAGTTGACAAAACACCTACTCAAATCATAGCTAGCTACAGGCCTCCAACCATGACTATGGACACCCACCACACCTATTGGGACTTCCTGGACTCTGTCACGAGTCAATTGTCTACCCTGATCCTGGGTGACTTCAAATACCCAACCATAGTGTGCATGACCTATGCCACCTGAACACAAATGCACATAGATTTCTCTGCTTTATCAATGGCAATGCAGTGGATCAGCCAGTCAACACTCCTAAGACAGGTGGAAATATCCTGTACATTGTCCTAACCAACATGAGTAGCCACTGTAGCACTCCTACAGTGCCATCCTCCTTGGTAATATCTGACCACATAGCCATCACTGTTCAGGTCACCCTCTCCCCTGCCCCCCTTTACAGTGTCCAACAGAATGAACTGTACATAAATGACTATAAATCCCTTCAGAGCACGTAGAAGTAGCTGTATATCAACGCTCTATTTGTTGGAACTAGCAGCAGTGTCCAGGCCCACACCACAATACTATGTGGACACGTACATAGCTGTGTGGACTCAGCAATACCTGACAGAACATCATCTCCCTCAAGTTAGGGTAAATGCCTGTGGTGGACAGCAGCAATACACAAAAAACATAATAGGTGGAAACAATTGCTGGAGGAGCCAAGAAGGAACAGGTGCTTCACTGGAAACAATGTCACCTTGGTCTACACAAGCAAATAAGGTCACAGGTGATGTACTCTAAGGGTGTCTTTGAGTGCAAATTGGACACATCCACCAAGGCTAATCACTAGGCCTTCCACACATGTGTCTACAATTCCAGAGGCAACACACAAATTTGCTCTGTAGTGGTGATACATAACATTGTATACACATATGGCATAGATATAGGCAATCGTCTACAGGCAGGAAAAGTGTAAATATCACCCCCCTGTCCCCCATTGGTACACATATGCATGTACAGCACCTGCACCCTCCTTTCATCATCAGGAAGCAGGTCCGTAATGCCCTCTCAAAGGCAACACAAATAGGTCTCCATAGGCCTTATACCATCCCTGGCTGCATCCTACATGAACACAGGTATGGGCTCTCAGATCCATTCTGCACTGTAGTCAACCACAGCCTAAGCACCGGTGTCATCCCATCTGTAGAGAGGATAGCCACTGTCATCCCTATACACAAATGCAGAACTATCCACCAACCCAGCCAATATTATGCACATCAGCCTAACTAGCCTGCTTTGCAAGGACATGGAAGGCAATATCAAGGACACTATGAACAGGGACATCAGCAATATCGAAATGCCTGGGCCCACACACCATGGTATTGTCAAAGGGAGTTCAGGCCTGTTAAACCTGGTAAGCCTCTCTGAAGTGGTCAACATATACAGGGACGAGGGGAAGATGGTGAACAATGCCTACCTTCACCTAGCCCAATCCTCTCACACTAATCCCCAGGAGGACAGGATACATATGGCTACACAGCTAGGCACCAACCTGTAGTTTACCAGATGGGTAGCTAACTGGCCCAGTGATAGCACCCACTCAGTCAAAGTAGTGGAACCCACCTCTAGTAGTAGATTCATCTACAACATTGTACCCCAAGGATCTGTCTGGGGGACTCTACTGTTTGAAATATACTTATCTGAGGTACAGGACAATAGCAGTCATCTGTGGCTGATGAGCTGTACAGATGCTTGCAAGCTGGCCACTGTCTTACATTCCCCCTAATGATATGAGCATCCCCCAAGAGGCACTTACCCAATTACTGACTGGTGCAAACTGCAAACTGAATGCCAGGAGAGGCATCATTCCCCTGCTGTGGCAGATGTCATCCATACTAAGTATGACAGTAATAATGTACTGAGCATGCAATAAGGTGTGAGGTGACTTGTGCACCAAGGTTGGTAGCAACCTGACAGATTTCAACCATGTGGGCACCATTGTATGGAAGGCTGTCTACATGGCCCACCTCAGAAATATGGGTATGTCATAGGTAGGCCATAGGTAGATGTAAAGTGAAGGCAGACCTCTACAATCTTGAGCAGTACTGTTGTGAAAAACAGAAGCCTATGCAGTTGTTAATGGACTTTTCTTCTCTCACCCCACCCCTCATCTGCATCACTAATTATTATTCATATACTATAGGTATATTTTTACAAAACCTAACGTTGGGACATATGTTCTGATATTGTTCATATAATTAATAGATTGCATGTTAACTTACCTTGTTCACATACCATTGTTGGCAGCCTGTTGCCATCATTGTTACTGGCATGCTGTTACAATGCTTACTGTTGTTCCATTTATGCATGTGTTCTGTTTGCCATGCAACTATTTCACATCTGTTGTTTTGGGTTAATTGGAACACCCATGCATGCTGTTAAAACTAATATTGAAATGTTTTGTTCATAACTAATCAATATATCTAAGGAAACCATAACACCATAGCACGTTTGGGAAGGCCAATCACAGTGGATCCACCTATCCTGCCCCATCTGGCCATGCCACCGGGCCCCAGCACATGTGGGACCCACCTAGGATCTCCTGCAGGCGCTGCACCACCTGGTTGAGGACACAAAGATGATGCTGTCATCCGCTGTCAGTTCTGGGGTATTTTGCTCTTGTCATCCACTCTGAGTTGGGTGGCCCACTGCACCAGATGGAGGGCCACATGGTGCACCTTGAGGAGCAGGCTGCCCCTCCTGTCCAGCCCTCAGCACAGCCACCATTGAGGCTGTGAAGGTGCAGTTGTGACTGCCTGAGGGTGGGGATGTCAGTTCCACTGTATCCATATGGGGGCTCATGGGCCTCTGATTCCCAACCACCCTCCCTGTCCACGGTGTTTACCCCCCACATGCATCATACACCACCCCTGTCTGCTGGCTCATTTGTCTTGTCTGTCTCCCTACCCAATTTAGCTCCCCAGACATACCTACAATCCTTCCCCAACATCCCACTCTCTGTCCCAAAAAAAATCACTCCATACATAGCTGTCCATTTTGGACATGTGTCCACTGGACACATGTAATCCAGTCCAATTGGCTTGACAACACATTTCTGTTGTCCTAACCCCTCTCTCTGGGGTTTGAGTGCCCAAATTCACCTCCAACTTCTGTACAAATGCACATCTGTTGCTGCATAAGAAATGGACAGGTATGGACCTTCCCTACACCTGTCCTCCACATCCCAAGCTACCTTTCATATTGTTTTTCCCTCTGCATGCCCCTTTTTCACCACTTTCCTATCTCTTTTCTTTTAAAGAAATTAGTGCGGGTGTAAACGGTAGGAGTAAGAGAGTTTGCACAATGCTAAGTAAAGCCAAAATGGATTAAGCATCTCTATGGTTAACCGTATCTTGGCATCGCTTAGCGTCACGCAAAAAATGCTTTAAGCCACTTAAAACTGCTTTAATCACTCTGTCTCCATCAGCCATGTTTCTGCCTAGCAACAAAAGAATCATCCCTGCCAAGTCTTTAGCCCAGGACCCTGTACATTATAGTCAGAGCAATGTCCGACTACATCATTTGAGCTGTAAGAATTTCTGATGCTTTTACAAGCATATCATGCAGCAGAGTTATTCAACAGTAGGGTAAAAGCTCTGTGGAATCACTCAGGTTTTGTATATATGCATATATATATATATATATATATATATATATATATATATATATATGTATGGAGATACATGTATATATGTATATATATATATATATATATATATATATATATATATATATATATATATACACATAACATGTAGTGCAGCCATACCTCAGAACCATACCTCTCAACCTCTTAGTGCAAGACATCTGGGCAAAGGCTGCCAAAATGGAAGAACAATGGGCCAAAACTAGGGACGTATTTTAAATATTGCTATTATAAATGTAGAAAGTGGCTAGAGTAACAGGGTTTGTTTCAGCATACATTTTCTGAAGGATGTGATGTCTGAAACTGAAATGTAGGTTTATCATTTACTGACAGAATTCCTCACTCATCACAGTGATTTACCAGGAAAATACAGATAATTTGTGGAACAGACCAAAAATATGAGCAATAAACCTGGACATTCTGAAACAGTCCAGACAGTTGACAAGTATGCTCAGAACCTCTTAGTGCAATGAATCTGGATCAAGCCTGACAAAGTGGGGGGAGAAAGCCATAAAAATAGTGACATATCTGAAACACTTGAGAAGATAAGCTGAGGCAGTTGCTACAGTAACACTGTCTGTGCTAACATTATACTGACTGAAATAGCACAAGTGCAAGACTCAGTTGTTTCTCATTAGTGACTTAAATCCTCACATTATCCCACTGATTTGTCAGAAATACACAACACTTATAAGGATCTGACCAAAAATATGAGCCAGATGACTGGACATCCTACGCATATCTGGACATAACATGACATCAGGGAGACTACACTGAGCTGCTAAGGATGTCACCAAGCACTGTCCAAAATACAGTCAGACTGACACAACACTACTCCAAATCAGCTATGGGGAATTACCATGCATTTCCAAATATATCAGGCATTACAGGGATGTAACAGTAGTGAAAAACAGACACTTGTGTGAAAGTGCATACCCACAACTAATTTCATCACAGTCACAGTGACATACTGGTAAGCCAAATGAACACTAGAGCATAATGACTGTGTGAACAAAAATATCATGCTTGCCACTCATACACTACCTCTACATATAGTTCCCAAGTCATAGTGTAGTAGGAATCCTGAGGTGGAATGGGACATGTCTCAGTCTGCTCCTACAAACATATACAGCCGACAGACCACCAGAAACTGGAGCAGCATGCACAGTCAGATAGAAAAGGAGCCATGACACATATACCCCCCTCCCTACACAGCCCAACTAACATTTACACACTACACTGCTACACATAACAATTGCCAGACTATACACAGAGCTCTCAACTGTACAGATTCCCACAGAATGTCCAGGTTTTGTCCTCATATATATAGTCTCTTCCTCATAACATGTCTGGCATTCTGCTACATCACTGGGATGATATCAGGAATGAAGGCACTAAATAAAGATATACCATAACCATCAACCTCTTGCTGCATGACATCTGCACAAAGCCTGATATAATTGTGGGACAGAGGCCCAAAAACAGGGGCATATTTGAAATATTACTGTTATAAAGTGAAAACATTGCTGGTGTTACAGGGTTTGTTGTAACATATCTGTTCTGAGGGATATGAAGTCAGAAACAGATATGGACGTTAGCATTTACTGACTGCAATCCCCAAAGTATGCTACTGATTTACCAAGAACAAAAACTTTCTGAGGAACAGACCAAACATAAGAGTCAAACCTCTGGCCATTCTGCCGATAACCCTACAGTTGAGAGTTATGTCAATGACAGAACACTGTTTGAGTTAAGATCACAGAGAAATTTCATGTCCACACAAACTGTTAAACTAACATTAATCCAACTGTATAACAACAATACTTACATTATGTCCCTAAGTCTGAAACCTCCCCTATTTTGTTGGACTGTCTCCAAATTTTTTGTTGTAAGAGGTATTTCCATCTACCTTCTGTGATGATGTTGCCCATACACCTCCATGATGACCACCTCACAGGCAAGGAAAAGGGGCAACATCCACGTGATGTACTGAATTATAGGAGTGCATGGTCATACCACTGGCTATAGGAATAATAGCACAGCTGTTCTGCATGCAATTAGCAAGTGGGGGACACCGATTGGTGCACAGGCCATCACCTGCTCATGAGCATTATCTACAAAAGGCAAGCTGATGCCTATGAAAAACAGGTCTATACCTCTACATGTGTAGACAGAGAGAGAGAGTGAGAGAGAGACGGAGACAGAGACAGAAACAGAAACCAAGAATACCTATAAAAAAGTTATGTCAAACAAGTAAGCATGTAGTAGAATGCAGTGGGGGTATGCAATAATGGGAAGTAGGATGTTAAACAAATATGGCTCAACAAGACTTGCTGTACTGATATATTGCTGATCAGCACCTATGGCCATAGCATCTGGGTCTGTCTGCAGTGACATACATCACAGCTCAGGCCCCCTGAGTCATCCCAGGAAAGAATGGCTCACATATTACTACTACTGGAATGTCTGTTGAACAGTACTGACTGTGACACTGCTAGGCCAGCTAGTGGGATGTTGTAAATATCCACATGTTACTTGTGAATATAACTATGATACATGTTTGTCTCACAAATCTAAGAGAATTATACAGGGTATGTGCATAGTAAACTAAAGTCGCAGACATATCTGTTGACCTGCATGTGATATACTGAGCTTCTATCATTCAACTGTCCAATGATATGTATACTGACTATATGTGTGTCTCATATTTGTAGTCATTTACTCATAGAGTTGTATTATGTCTGAAATCATTGGCAAATCTGTGAAGACTGACATTAGAACATAATAGCATACATATGAGTGTCGGACATCCTCCAGAGCATTTCTGTGAATGCAAAGCCTACCGTGCTATCGACTAACTTAAGTGTGTTACAGCAATACTGATAAAGTGTCACTAATTCCTGGCCATTGCCCCCCATTTATGTGTGTCATCTTCCAAATGTCCTGCTCTAACAGGTTGAGAGGTATGACTGAGCAGCAAGAGTGTAAATACAATGTGCCATACTGACATAGAACAGAAATATATATCAGATATTACCTCTGCACATCTATGTATGAGCAGGTGTAGCTGGAGACCTCAAAACAACAGACATGAGATGAAAAACATCAGGTAAATAAGCTATACATGTTGTACACGTATGTAATCTTAGTTTCTGTGCATCCAACAGACATAAATTTCTACAGCTACTGGTTGTTGCATTGCCCTGACACAGACATGGGTACTAGAATAAGCATGATTATCAGGTTGAAAATGGAGAAGTGTCCAACTGTGTTATGACCTTGTGTCCATGCCTACTACAGACAGCTATATGAGCACCTACATGGCTGTTGGTGGTCAATCACAACACATACACACACAGCATAGCTACAGCCAACCCACAGCAGACAGTTTAAGGGAAAACATCACCCTCCTGTCCCACCATCAGTATAGGTAGATATGCACAGCACCCACACCTCTCCCCTCATCATCAGGGAGCAGGTCCATAATGCCTAATCAAAGGCAACAAAAGTAAGTCTCCATGGGACCTGATATCATCCCTGTTTGCATCCTACATTAACTCAGGGATATGCTCCCAGCTCCATTGCATACTGTACACAAGCAAAGCCTAAGCACAATTGACATCCCATGTGCAAGGAAGACGGCCACTGTCATCCCTCTCCACAAAGGTGAATGATGAATGGTGGATTGTGCAATTTACTGGCCCTCATTGGGGGGAACATGACACATCAGGACCAGGAGTGCAATGCAAGCTCATACTGTGCTGATAGATGACAGTGGTATGATGTGGTCGTAAGTGGTGGCTAATGCTAGTCAGTGTTGATGTGCAGGTTATGTAAATAATGTTGAGCAATGTATGAGGTCCTGTGATGTGTTTCCCTGTTTATGTCTTCTAGGTGAAATGCAAGACAGCCAGCATACACTGCAGCTGAAACTGTGGCCATTACTAAAATGATAATCCAGCACCATGGGGTGACGTTTGGGTGAAACCAAGAGAATCTGCAGGAGTGGACCACCCTGTGGGATGAGATTGTCCACAGAGTAAACAACTTGAGCCACCAAAGACAAACATACATTCAGGTCAGGCATTGAGCGACTGACCTGATATGCCATGCCCGGCAAAGGGCTGCTGCCATGGCCATGAACCGTACCACCACAGCTGGGGGTCCTGCTATGCAGGCCCCACTTACATCAACAGAGGAGCTCATTGCCAACCTTGGGGCAGCCATCACAGTCCAGCAATGTCAACAAACACAAGTCATAGAGGTGGGTGGTACCCAGAAAACAGACAAGGAGCTTCCAGGTAAGGCCTCAGTGCACATCAGTTGAATACTGCAGCAGCCATAGTGACTTCTGTAGAGTATCTAGATGCATATGTCAGGTCAAAATGCATTTGTAGGTGGGGTTTTATAATGCACACAAGTGCACATCTTTGGTGAAGGACAGCAAGTTGCGTAGTATCAGAGCTTGTACTGCACATGTACAGAAAAGTAGCATTCATCTTGTACCAATGCCACATGTGAGTCTGCTGACAATACCTCTCCCCCAAAAGTACATAGGTATCTCTGGTCTGGATGTAGGACAGCAGCCTGAAGCCAGTGAGTATGGTATTGTCCTGTTGTGGCTCACCAATACCCCAGACACGTTGAGATCATGCATTGTACCATGCACATAACTGTTACTCTTAGCCATATTGCGATATGTGCATGTTCAATTGTGGTGTGGTTAACTGCATTGCATTAAAGTGGTCATCAAAGGGGCCTATTTGTAGGAGATGTAACATATCTGTAGTATACCTCACAACCTGTCAGTGCAAGAAATCTGACATAATGGAGGGGCAAAGGGCAAAAACTAGGGACATATTTTAATAGTACTCTTATACAGTGCATATATAAAGTGTACACACCCCTGTTAAAATGCCAGGTATTCTGTGATATACAAAAATGAGACCACAATAAAACATTTCACAACTCTTCCCACCTTTAATGTGTCCTGTACAATTTAATTGAAAAACAAATCTGTTAGGGGGACAAGTATGAAAAATAAAAAAATGTACAATAAGCTTAATGCATAAGTGTGCACATCCTGAAGCTAATACTTTGTTGAAGCAGCTTTTGATTTAATTACAGCATTACGTCTCCTTGGGTACACACCTGCCATCAATTACAGGGACTCTTTGATTAACAACAAATAACAGTCAGCTGTCCTAATAGGATTTTCCTAACATTTACTCAGTTGCCTGCTACAGCAACAGCCATGGTTCACAGAGAGCTTACAAAGCATCAAAGGGATCTCATTGTTGAAAGGTATCAGCCCAGAGAAGGGTACAAAAACATTTCCACAGCATTGCATATACCATGGAACACGGTGAAGACAGCCATCAAATAGTGCAGAAAATATGGGGCAATAGTGACATTGCAAAGAATTGGACATCCCTCTAAATATGATGAAAAGACAAGACCAACACTGGTCAGGGAGGCTGCCTAGAGACCTACAGCAACACTAAAGGAGTTGCAGGAATCTCTGGCAATTACTGGTTGTGTACCACACGTGACAACAATCTCCTGTATTCCCCATATGTCTTGCCTGTGGGGTAGGGTTGGAAGATGGAAGCCTTTTCTCACACAGAACAACATCCAGGCCTAGATAAATTCTGAAAAACAATACATCAAGTCTCCCAAAAGAATGTGGGAAAATGTGTTATGGCCCAATGAGACCAAGGTTAACATTTTTGGCCACAATTCATAAATGTTTGTTTGTTGCAATAACAACACTGCATCCCCATCGGTGAAGCATGGTAATGGCAGTGTCCTGCTTTGGAGTTGCTGTTCATATGCTGGAAATGGGGCTTTAGCCAAAGTGGAGGGGATTATGAACAGTTCCAAATACCAGTCCCTTTTGGCCCAAAATCTTCAGGTGTCTGCTAGATAGCTGTAGATAGAGAGAGATTTTACCTTTCCACAAGACAATGCCCCAAAGCATACATCCAAATCAACTAAAGAATGGCTTCACCAGAAGACATTCAACATTTTGGAATGGCCCAGCCAGAGCCCACACCTACATCCCATAGAAAATCTATAGGGTGACCTGAAGATGGCTGTGCACGAGCGATGCCCTCAGAATCTGACACCATTGGAGGGCTTTTGCAAGGGAGAGTATACAAATATTGCCAAGTCAGGATGTACTATGCTGATAGACTCCTTCCCAAGAGGACTGAATGCTGTAGTTAAATCAAAAGGTGCTTTATCAACATATTGGTTTAAGGGTGTGCACACTCATGCACCCAGCCTATTGTACGTATTACATTTACTATATGTTACCCCTAACCAATGTGTATGTTCTTCAACTGGATTGCACAAGTCATAGGTCACATTAAAGGTGGGGAAACGTTATGACATGATTTCTGTGGTCTCATGTTATGTATCACAAAAATATGGCATGTTAACAGGGGTGTGCAGACTTATTATATGCACTGTAAGCTTAGAAAGTCATTAGAGTAACCAGATTTGTTTTAACATACATTTACCACAGCTTTTGAAGTCTGAAACTCAAATTATGTCTTTAATTAGTGAAGCCAATCCTCAGAGCATCCCAGTAATGTGTCAGACAAACACAAGATTCATGAGGAACTGACCAAAAATATGAGCCACACATCTAGACATTCAGCGAAACTCTGTATAGTACAGAGGTATGTTCTGTAGGAGTTGCCACTGTGCTATACAAGTGAACAGCAATAATGTGTACATGGGTGCAGTGTGTGCTAGGTGAAGGCATCACCTACTAACACTACTCACATATCCCAGAGGTGTATATTAGTAGTAACATTAAGTGGAAAGGACTGCACTGCATGATGTTGAGGGCCTGTCCAGAGTGTGTATGTTGTGGTCTGATTGTGTGTCATGAATGTGACCAGTTGGCTATTGTGAGGTCTGTGTAATGCCTTTGTGCCACCTCACCTGTATGTGTGTGTGTGTGTGTGTGTGTGTGTGTGTATGTGTGTGTGTGTGTGTGTGTATATGTGCATGTATGTGTGTGTGTACCAGCAAACCTTATAGTGCAGGTATTAATTTACATATGTTGTCTTCCCATCACTGGTGGACATGGTGGTCATGGTCCCTCCCACTCAGAATCTGATGTCAGTGTCTCTGCAGACTCTGACAATGATAGTGGTTCCAGTGAGGCACAGGTGGGGTTATCAGGGGCTGAATCTCTGCCATCGGTTGCCATCCCATAGTCATCCATAATCTCCCCACACACAGTCACAATGCCTACACATACCCCATCCCTAGCAGCCACAGATAATGGACAGTTGGTGGGTGGTGGCATGAAACAGGCTAGTATGGTGACTATGGTAAGAGTGAGTGCAGACACTAGCCATAGCCAGAGTGCAGGTGAGGTCCTACACAGTTGGCTGGATGGGGTGCTCAAAGGAGTACTGCTTCCTGTCAAGCTGCTGTCGCAAGTGCCACAGCAGGTGTCACCAGTCGCATGTTTTGGGCTGGCATGGATGCACAGGTATGTAGTGAATGCAACACCAGACAAATACTCAGGGTCTTAGATGCAACCCTTCCTGGCTTATGTGACAACATCAATGACCTAGTTGAGGCCACATGTCAAAATATTGAGGTCATGAATAGACAGTGGGGTGAGACTTTGTCAATCCATGACCATGGAATGTCTGTGCTGCGGCATTTTGTGAGAGATGGGCATCAGCCACATGGATATAGGTCAGCACCAACATCAGCTGAGAGCCTGCATGGCCGTGCACCTTCACACTCTCATAGTGGCAGTACTACTAGCACTACCAAAGGGCGGGTGCTGTCCACACCACAATGGAGCAGGCCATGGGCATGCGGTCCTGGCTGGTCTCATCAGGGACATGGATCCAGCAGACAGCAGTCCCCATCGGGGAGGAGTAGTACTGCATCTGACCCTGAGCTGGTGGTGCCAGTGAGACCCCTGGCAGGATGACTTCACATGTCCATGGCTGGAGATGGTGAACTGTACACTCTGCCATGTCGGGACCACAGCTGTCCAACATGCCCCTATGTAGGGCAGCCACATGGCGTGACTGTGTGCATACAAACACACACACATCACCATCACAGCCAGGTCATCTCCAGACACACACACTACCTCTGCATGGCCCATTCATAGAACACCCCTGCAAACACACACACATGATGTCAACTGTATGGCCCAGCCTGGGCCTCTGGTAAACCCACACAACACCCTGTGCATATGATGATACCTGTGCCACATCCCCGTCATCCATACCACTGATGCAGTGACATGCTAATATGGTTCTGATGTACAGGGTGAATTAAGTACTATTTAGCTATTGGAATGCTGTGTAAGGTGCTGTCAGCTGGCATTTGTAATGGGTACACTTCAGAGTGTGTGTACCCTTTCAGTCATGATGCATTATTGGTGTTAGTAACACTGACTGAATGTAGTCTCACATGCTGTATTCTGTTTGTGTTCTAGGTGTCTGTGTGTCAGCAGGATATGGCCCTGCAGACATTGCCAATGAGGGGTATGGCAGAGTGGTAACATATCAACTGTGTCATACCTGAGTTACAGCTGTATATCTACACATTTACCAGGTCTATGTAACAGTTATTGCATGTGCTTCAGAGTTTAGAGGGCTGAGAGGTGTGCAGGTAAGTCTATGGTGGTTGACATCATCAGCTCTTGTAAAGTGGACAATGGTAAGTGTAGTGGGTAGAACACACCTCAGATTGGTAAAACCCACACCCCCAGAGGATATTGTGTTGACCAAACACACAGACAATACTGTTCCCACACACACAGTCTCACACACACCCACACACACACACACACACACACACACACACACACACACACACACACACACACACACACACACACACACACACACACACACACACACACGCATGCACAGGATCACAGTTGCCATTGTTGGGTTTGGAACCCCTACCCATCTAGTTAGTGGTGCTACAGTGTTATGTGGTTATCGCAGGTGGCACAGAACTAATAGTGTGATGATTGTTCCAAGGTACCTGTAAAGTGAATAACATCACATGCCCTTGTGAGGTATGGTGATGGGGTGTGCACTGGGTGGGAAA
The DNA here is from genome assembly GCF_019279795.1 of Protopterus annectens. Classification (NCBI taxonomy): domain Eukaryota; kingdom Metazoa; phylum Chordata; order Ceratodontiformes; family Protopteridae; genus Protopterus; species Protopterus annectens. Next base: position 440,035,686 of record NC_056741.1, on the reverse strand, counting down.
GGACTCATTATACTGTCACCTACAAGCCTACACGCTCACAAACACTGCTATACACACCAATGCGTGTGCACCTAGATGTTTACACATTCACACACTTTAATATACAGTAATGCGCACACACACACACACACACACACACACACACACACACACACACACACACACACACACACACACACACACACACACACGTCAGTACTGAGATCCATAGGTTCATAGGTTCATAGGTATGTACTAGGTGAATGGCCATGGATCCTTTACAAGCTTAGCCCATAGGATCACCCTGGCATTGTGCCACCTGACATTACTCCCCAGTGTGTCTATATAGCCCCTGGAGTGATCCCTGAGGTGAGACTTCTATTCCCCATCTGCTCATCCAGGTTTGCCTTGCAGAGGGCCAGTGAGGTACTCTGCTTGACATGTATGTAAAGTCTATTCCATAGCATGGCCAGTCTCTGAGTTATGAACCTGTCTCTCCAGCATGTTCTGTTGATTGTGGAAATGGGGTTGAGGTCTCTGGGGAATGTGATGCAGATGGATGGGGCTTCTTTAGATGTAGCATGCCTAACAGAGCTTGGTCAGACATGGCTTTGTAAGTCAAGCAGAGATTGTCTCTAAGTACCCAACATGAGACAGAGAATAGTTGGAGTTATTGGAGTCTGTCCATATAGGACAAGTGTTTAAGGCCTGGGATCATCTTTGTGAGGTACCTTTGCAGCCTCTCCAGTTGTTGCTGGTGTCTAGTGATGTACAGGCTAAATGGGCCACTGTACTTGATGATTGACCTAATGACAGAAGAGTAGAAGGAGACAATGACCTCTTTCTTCCTGGATACAACACCCTTAGTAATGAGATGTGCCACATAAAAGAACTTTCTGACCGCAGTGGCACAGTGGTGGTAAACAGAGAGGTTGCTGTCAACCTGTGTTCCCAGTTCTCTTATAACAATGTCCATGTTCAGTGGACTACCATCAATGTGGTGATGCATGAGAAACAAGTTGTTCCCAAAGGGGATGGTAGCACATTTTCTGGCACTGAGCTTAAGCTGAAGGTTCTGACAACAGTCGTAGGTCTCAGTGAGGGCTTTCTGAAGGATGCCAACATCACTTGGGTAAGTTGGGGAGGTAAAAATAGCACCCATCTTGCAGTTATCTACAAACATTGTCAGCCAGAGTCCTTTCATGTTGTGCTGGACCTCAGAGGCATGGATACCAAACACGAGGGGATCCAGCACCAGACCCTGTGGTAATCCACTTGCGACTGGTCAGCAGTCTGAAATGGAGTCTGCTGCTTTCACAGGCTTTTTCTATCTGTGAGCCTGTTTGCAACCCACCTAGTGATATAGGGATTGATGCCTAGCTGAGTGTGTTTTTCTGATTCCTGAGTGAGGAATGGTATCAAAGGAATAGAAGCCCCACCTATCTTATTTACTGCATACTGTTACATAGTTATTTCACATGGCACAGAGCTTATAGGGCTGCAGAGTGTCTACAGCTACCTCTACAGTGGATAATAACAGTGGGCCATGTAAAGTGGACTTTGGGACGTGTAGTGGGTAGACCACAACAATAAAATTACAAAACCCACTTGCCAATGGATATGGTTCCCAACCTAACACACATACATTTGTCAGAACTGAGATTAGAACCCCCTACCATCTAGTTATTGCTACTACAGTGTTTTGCATTTATCACATGTGCCACAGCACTTACAGGGGCAAGGGTTTCCCAAGGTACTGCTAATGTGAGGGACACCACAAGCCCTTGTAAATTATGGCAATGGGAGATGTACTTGGTGAGAAAGGCCACAAAATACTTTAAATAACAGATATACACACTTACAAACACAGTCACACACACATTTGCCAAGACTGAGAGTAGAACCCCTACCTAACTAGTTATTTGTACTGTAGTGTTATGCAGTTATCGCACACACCACAAATCTTATAGGACTGAGGACTGTCCAAAGGTATATCTAAGGTGACTGACATCAGCAGGACTGCTAAAGTAGGACAATGGGAAGTGTACTGGGTGTGAATGAGCAAAAAATCTTTAACCTACAAACACACACACACACACACACACACACACACACACACACACACACACACACACACACACACACACACACACTTTTACCAAGACTGAGATTGAATCTCCTTCCTTCTGTAACTAGTCATTTGTACTACCGTGTTACACAGTTATCATACATGCCACAGAGTCTATAGGGCTGAGGGCTGCCCAAAGGTCATTTTAAGGTGACTGACATCAGCAAGACTACTACTATCTAGTTATTTATACTACAGTATTATGCAAAAAAAACTCTATTCATCTGCTTTTACTGTATTTGTGTTTCCTCCTACTTTATTTTGCTTTTGCCTCTTCTTAAAAGTACTCAGTTTTATTTATTCTGCTGCATTTATTACTGCTTGGTAGTAGCCTGATTAAATTGTAACTGTTATTCTAAGCCTTTTTGTTTAAGCACTTGGGCTTCATACCGGTTGTTTTACATTAAGGTTTGTGGTCTGCACTGTTGTGGCAGGACAGGTAGCTTACATCCTTCTAAGCTGGGAATTGCTGATTGAAGGCTCAGTGTCTGCTATTCTAAAAGTGAATTAGATCTGGTTTAAGCACTTGGGCTTTAGGCCAGTTATTCTACATTAAGAAGGTTTGTGGTCTGCACTCTTTTGGGAGGAGAGACTGGATTCTGTCCTTCTGGGCTGGGAATTTCTGGTCACAGGCTTATTGTGCCTGCTTATTTGAACTGTTTCTTTCTGAAATTGGTGCACCTTGTTGCTGTAGCATAGACCAGATTCAGGCCTGCTGAATCTAGCTTTGTTTGTATAACTTGAGCACTGATCCAGGCCATCTTTTTTTGGAGAAGGTTCCCCTGCACCCTAGTAGAGGGAGTGTGAAGTTAGAACTTGTCTGATTGAACACTGCTGGAACAGGACTCAGTTTTGAGCTTTTTTTCTGGTTAATTGGGTAACTTGTTTAAATCAGTTTGTTCATTTTCTATTGTTTAATTGGGTAACTTGTTTAAATCAGTTTGTTCATTTTCTATTGTTTTATATATATAAAAAATTGCACTTTATTCATCTGCTTTTACTGTATTTGTGTTTCTTCCTACTTTATTACTAGGAGTATTGACTACAACTTTGATCTTAGATACATAACAATAAGTATCCTTTTCTATGCAGTTAAAGTATTCTTTTATTGTATCTGCTTTGTTTTCTGAAAAAAAAAAAAAAAATATATATATATATATATATATATATATATATATATATATATATATATACTTGTTTCCCACCTTTCTAAGCTAGTATAGTCCAGTTTTCAGGTTAGTGCTGAATTCAGGGCTGTGTCACAAATCTCTGTGTTTGCCCATACCTTATTTGGATAGAAGGCAGTTTCTCTGTTCACCTTTGAGAGAGGGCAGCTTTGAGCAGCCTATCTGTCCCTGTAGGAGTGGTTTCACCCCATAAATTAGTAGCTCATTGGCCATTTTGGGCTAATTTCTATCTCTTTCATTTCCCTGCTATAAAAAATGAATTTACCCAGTTCTGCATACCGGGCAGCACCAGTTAGCTAGCGTATAACTATTCCTGGCTCCACAAAGTCTCCTCTTTAATTTTTTTCCCTTGGAACTAAACCAACTTTCAACTTAAGCACTCAAGCCTTTCATTTCTCTGCCTGGCACTTGCTCAAAACTCATAGCAAGCACTTATAAACCCTAGCACTGGACCCCCCCCCCATACTGTACAGAAGGACAAGACTCTCTATTAGACCTTACCAGCCATTTAGTAAGACAGTTCACTGTACCTATCCAGGCATGTCCAAAGGGCAGTTTCAGGTGTACTCTCCAGTCCAGCTGGTGAATCTGGGCATTTTGAGGCAATGTTGCAACTGCCTCATGTACACATACAACCCTCTCCTCCTACCACCAAACAGTAACACATGCAAGAGATGCAATTATACAGCCACAGTGGAGGCAAGCTCTCTCAACCCAAGACTGGATCAGATAGTCAAGAGAAGAAGGAAAATACTTGCATCACACCACCAATCTCACATAAACCCAGTAAACCAGCACTGGCAAAAAACACATATAAATACACAAAAACATACTCGGAGGATCTAAATAAAAATCTGCAAAAGCAACAGAGACCCCCAAAGCAGACATCCAAGCAACCTCCACCCCCAACACAAACCATGAAACACATACTTCACAAAACCAGTGTGCCATGCAATCACAGCCCTTAAGGCAAAATAACATACCCAACATACTAGTAATAGGTGACTATAGTCAGGCACACTGACATCCCACTCACTATGCTAAATAAGGAGAAGGTTACTGTTAGCTGCCTGTTGGGTGCCAGGATCCACCACATAACACAATCACTCAGGTTACTCCAGAACAAATACAAATATGACTATGTCATTGTCCATGTTGGTGTGAATGACCTGAGCAGTACCTCCCTGCACTACACAAAAAGAGACATGGAAGAGCTCTCTGATCCCAGGACAGTATGACCCTGACCTTGAGTAGCATCCTGTCCTCACCAAGAATGATACCATGGTATAAAGAAAAAAATATCTAAATTTCAACAATTGGCTAAGTTTCTGGTGTCATTCAAAGAGGATCCAGAGTCTGTCCACCTGGGATGACATGCTCGACAAGCCATGCTACTTCACTAAAGACGGCTTGCACCTGTCACCCTTAGGCTTTTGAATACTGGCCAAGGCTCTTGTCACACCCATAGTGTCTTTTTTAGGCAAGGCTCAAAAGACAAACCCACCACCATAAATATCACAAGTAACAAAAAACTGAGGGTAATGCTACTCAATGCCAGAAGTCTAAACCTCAGAATGCATGCACTCGAGGCACTCCTCAGTATGGAGAAAATCTATATATGTTCAGTAACAGAAACCTGGTTTAAGGCTCCAGATAGAACCCCAGCACTACCAGGCTACAACTCATACCATACATTTTGGCCACAGAACCATGGACCGAAATACAAAAGGCGGGGACGTATCCATATTCATCAAGGATACCAACACCTCTGGGTTAGTGGCACAGCACGATGTTTAAGAGATCATTCACGTGCAACTAACAACGGGCAAAACTGCAATTCAAATTGTAGCTTGCTACAGGTCACCCACCATGTCCCAGATCCCCCAGTCCATGTTTCTGCAAACACTGGAAAACATAAAGGTCCTATCAAACACCCTAATATTAGGTGATTTAAATTACCCAAACATTAACTGGGAGAACTACTCAAGTACTAACTCACTTGCCCAGCATTTCCTAGAATTTATAAACTCAAATGCCCTGGATCAACTTGTCAACACTCCCACCAGATGTGACAACATATTGGACTTGGTCATCACCAACATAGGCAACCAGTGTTCCACACTGGATGCATACCCCTCGCTGGTTAGATTTGACCATAAACAACTCACTTTGGATATCCACATTCCATCCCCACCCCCGGACAAGGAAACCACCATGAAAAACTTTTCAAAAGCAAACTTCACATTACTTAAGACCAAGGTGGAAAGTTTCAAAGCCCCCATGCTAAAGGATAATGCCATCCAAGCTGCAAAATCATTTACTAATGCATTCTACAGGCACCTACCAGAATGCATGGATTGTGCTATATCAAGCAAAACCAAAACTCACTCCTCCAAGAAAAGGAAACCAGTCTGGTGGACCCCTGCCATAAACAAGCTATACAATTGAAGGAGGAAACTAGTACAGAAAAGAGTAAAATCCCAAGAAGGGAAGACATCCCTGATCATTATCAGCAAGAAACTATGATCCCTCATAAAATCATCCAAGGTGAGCTTCAAAACAAAAATTGCTAAGGACTTCAAAGATAATGACAAGGCATTCTTTAGCTATGTCAAGAATCTAAGTGGCAATGCTCAGATCTGCTTGGAGTTAGTGCAGAATGGCACAAAATACATTGAACCAACCGATATTGCCAACATCCTGGCAGACAGATTCAGTGCAAACTTCACCCCCCCTCTCACCCCCAAAAGGGCCCATAACCATACCAGAAGAATGTAGAGCCCTTGAACCTGCAGACAATCAGGTTAAAACAGCCTTTTCCTAAGCCAAAAACACAGCATCAGTGGTACTGGATGGTGTCCCAGGCTGCATCCTACATGAGCTCAAAGACGAACTAACCCCTCACCTAAACACACTATTCAAACCCAGCCTTTCCACAGGCTACGTACCCATAGATTGGTGTATATAAATGGTTATTCCGCTCCACAAAGGTGGAGCCACAACAGACCCCAGGAACAATTGTCCTATAATCCTGACTAGCTTGGTCTGCAAGACTATGAAGTGCATCATCGTGGAACTCATTAAGAGACATTGGGAACCTCCAAACACTGGACCCTAACCAGTTCAGCTTTGTTAAGGGCAGATCATGCCTTCTAAACCTGGTGGACTTCTTTAAGACAGTTACCAAGGCTATATATGAGGGAAAGGTGGTACACACAGCCTACCTAGACCTCACAAAGGCCTTCAATACCATTCCTCATTCTGGTATTATAGACAAGCTCACCAGCCTGAACATAAACCCCTATGTCACATGATGGGTTGCCAACTGGCTCATGGACAGAACCCACATGGTAAGAGCTGTGAGAGCTAGGTCTGACTCTAAACCAGTTACAAGTGGCATTCCCCAGGGCTCAGTCCTAGGATCCCTCCTGTTTGGCATATACTTCTCAGAGTTACAGGCAAGCACAAGAGGACTATGGCTGACCAAGTTTGCAGACGACTGCAAACTAGGGGCTATAATTGACTCTCCAGCTGATGCAGACATCCTCCAAAAGGGTCTCACTGAGACAGACATCTGGTATCAAAATCAGGGTCTGAAGCTAAATGCCAAAAAGTGCATAGTCATCCCCTTTGGAAAAAACAAAGTACCCACAAACTACTACATAGGTGGTAGTCCCCTAAATATGGAAAATGTAATAAGGGATCTGGGGACCCAAGTAGGTAGTAATCTCTCCTTTAATAATCACATTGCCAAAGTGGTTAGAAAATCCTTCTATGTGGCCCACTTAATCACAAAAGGGTTTGCATCCAGATCAAAAGAGGTCATTGTGCCCCTCTACTCATTACTCATCATACCCATCATAGAGTACAATGCCCCATTTGGGATGTACCTTACAAGGCACCTGCAACAGCTGGAAAGACCACAGAAGTACCTCACCAAGAGGATCACTGGCCTCAAACAGATGCCCTATGCAGCTCGATTGAAGAAACTCCAGCTGTACTCAGTTGCATACCCCCTATTCAGAGGTGATCTCTGCCTGACATACAAGGCCATGTCCAACCCAGAATTGATGGACATGCCCCACCTAAAGAAAACCTTATCCCCTCAAGCCACGCGGTGTAGGGATCTAAACCTCACTACAACAATAAATAGGACATAGTGGAGGAATAGATTCCTGTCCCAGAGACTTCCCATGCTTTGGAACAGGATTCCAATCTACATTAGGCAGAGCTCCTCACTAACACTCTTCAAGTGAAACCTTGACGAGTAGATGGGAAACAGAAAGTTTACCCCGGGGATCACTTCAGTGGCTCTGCTGGACAGAGGCACAGGGAACTAATCTAAGTGGGTGGTAAAAGCCAACACATTTTAGCTAGGCTTATAAATGCCTTCGAGCAGATAGCCTAGTACCTACCTATGGACCTATGAACCTATAAAGTCGGGCAATGGGAAGTGTACTGGGTGTGAATGGGCTCAAAACCATTAACCTACAAACACACATACTTTTACATTTGCCAGGACTGAGATTAGAACCCCTCCCTAACTAGTTACTTGTATCATAGTGTTAGAAAGTTATTGCATGCACCACAGAGCTTATGAGGGGAAGTTTGCCCATAGGTACTTCTAAGGTGACTGACATCAGCAAGACTGCTAAAGTAGGGCAATGGGAAGTGTACGGGATATGAATTGGCTGAAAACCTTTAACCTACAAACACACGCACTTTTACTTTTGCCAGGACTGAGATTAGAACCCCTCCCTAACTAGTTACTTACACCATAGTGTTACACAGTTATCGCATGCACCACAGAGCTTATAGAGGGGATGGCTGCCCAAATGCACTTCTAAGGTGACTGATATCAGCAGGACCACTAAAGTAGGGTAATTGGAAGTTTACAGGGTGCGAATGGGCTCAGAATCTTTAGCCTACAAACACACACACATTTACATTTGTGAGGAGTGAGATTTAACCCCCTACTGAACTAGTCATTTGTACTATAGTGTTATGTAGTTGTCGCACTCACCACAGAGATTGTAGAGCTGAGGGCTACCCAAAGGTACCCCTAAGGTGACTGACATCAGCAGGACTGCTAAAGTAGGGCAATGGGAAGTATATTGGGTGTGAATGGGCTCAAAATCTTTAACCTACAAACACACACACTTTTTCATTTTCCAGGACTGACACTGGAACCCTTACCTAACTAGCTATTTGTACTGTAGTGTTACACAGTTATCACACACACCACAGAGCTTACAGGGCTGAGGGTTACCCAAAGGTACTTCTAAGGTGACTGGCATCAGCAGGACTGCTAAAGTAGGGGAATGGGAACTGTACTGGGTGTGAATGGGCTCAAAATCTTTCACCTACAAACACACACACACTTTTACATTTGCCAGGACTGAGTTTAGAACTTCTACTGAACTAGTTATTCATACTACAGTGTTAAACAGTTATCACACATGCTACAGAAGTTATAGGGTTGATGGCTGTCCAAAGGTACTTCTAAGGTGACTGATATCAGCAGGACTGCTAAAGTAGGGACATGGGACGTGTACTGGGTGGGAAAGGACTAAAACACTTTTTCCACACCCCACACCCCCACACACAATCACACTTATATATGCCGGAACTGTGATTAAAACACCTATGTATCTAGTTATTTGTATTATAGTGTTACACAGTTATCAGACGTGCTATAGAGATTACAGGACTGAAGCCAGTCCAAAGGTACTTCTCAGGTGAATGATATCAGCAGATCTTGTAAAGTAGAGCAATGGGAAGTGTACTGGGTGGGTAAGGCATCATAATAGTTAGACCTACAGACATACACATGCACAAACGTAGGTGATGCGATATTATAACCTCCACCTCAGTATCATCAGACAATGATTCGCATCTTCATGCTAGCACGTGCCAGTGGTTACAACTGGCATGCAACTGTTTGCAGCAGGACATCACTCTCTGACATTCAGGGTATCCCTGTGTATGACTCCCTCTCTGTGTGTGTCTCTCTGTGTGTCTTACTCTATCACTGTCTGTCACTTCTACATGTCTATGTGTGTGTATGCTTGCCAAATTGTCATATGTTGCTCATATATGTGTGTGTATCACATGCAACAGTTGCAGATATACCACATATGGGCCACCTACAGCTGGCTGTGGGTAATCCTGTCTGATGGGTGTGTGGAGACAGTTAGATGTACATAGCTGTGTGTATGCAAAGACATCTTCCCAATACAGGTATATATAGTCTATTGTGGTTTCAGACACATAGGCTTTATTTCTCTAAGTGTAGGAGCTTGCCCAGTATGACCTTCTATAGTAAGTGTGGGAATTCATTCCAGGAATAGTTGTAAATCCAGTCTTGGGTGTTGTGTGCTACAGCCATACCTTGCAACCTGTTTGTGCAAGATATCTGGAGATAGGATGCCAATATGGGGAAACAATGGCTGAAACATAGGGGGATACTGTCACTATAGCTCTTATTAATGTACGAGTTGCTTGAGTTGCTGGGTGTATTTTAGCAGACATTTTCTGACTTATGTAATGTTTGACACTGTAATGTATTGTGTCATTACCTACTGACAGATATCATCAGATCCTCACAGTTATTTCCCAGAGAAATACAAGATGGATGTTACACAGGCTATTATTATGAGGCAAAAGCTAGACCTTTTTGCACAATCCAGCCATTTGGGAGGTGTGGCTACAACCGCTTGACTGACGAAGCTGTGTAAAAGGTCCAGCACCTTTGTGATGTACTGGCTGGGGATCTCCTGGTTATGTGGTAGACTTCTTGCCTGAAAAGTCATATCCTGGTGTGGCCCTACTGCTCAGCTGTACAGATTCTCACAGATTATCCAGATTCATGCCTCACATATCTGGGCAGTTGCCCTTCACAGTGTGGTTTTCTAGCAAGTTTGTTGCAAATCACTCAGGGTTGCAGTCAGGGAATAATGACCAAACAGTAGAGTTTCAGACTTCACACTCTTCATGACATCCATGCTACTACACACCCCATCTATCACCTTTCTAACATCATGAGAGCATTGTTTCAAAAGTATCCCTATAGTTGGGCCTTTATCCCATCATCATGTACAGCTTTGTCCAGATTTCTGAGGTTGAGAGGTATGCTACTAGCATTTAGTGGCATGGTCTTTCATTTGCATTTTGTTGACTGTGTTATGTTGGTAGTATGGACAACATGACATTCCCTATAATGGCACTATGGGTGAGGCATGGGCCTTTGCCAGAGGCCTGTAGGCCATGTGAGACTGCTGCAGGCCATCTGTAGCAAGGCAGTGCATTCTGTCACTCATATGTTCACAGGCTGGCAGGCAGTGGATCCCACTGGGGTGACAATGGTAAGTGAGTCAGGTATTACTGACAATCACTTTCTGTTCGTATTGATCCATCACTCTGGGTGACAGCAGAATGCTGTTTACAGCTAGGGACATACTTGCATGAGACACATATTCAGCATGCTGCATCATGTCTGTCTTTCTATAGTCCATGAGGTAACTCTGACATCATTCACACCTCCATGGACCAGGCTAGTGTGATACCTGTACCTGTTGTGGGGTGACTTGAGTGCATTTGTGATAGGGCAGATAATGGCGCCTGCCAAACAAGTAATAGTGACTTTCTCCTTATCTTGCCTGGTGTGTGGCACATCTTTTTGTCTCACAGTGGAGCCTTCTATGAGTAATATGTTGTGTGTATGGTAAGGCCTTAATGTTTGCAGGACCCTGGTGTGTGGAGTATGCAAGGCTCTGGTGTGTAGGTTTAGGAAGTTCTCATGTGTTTTTGCCTCTGAGGTGTCCTTTACTTGAGGTTTGATTTGTTGTGGACCGCCACGTATGTTGGTGTGTGTTGTGTATTTCCAGATGATGCTTACTGACTCCATGCACTGCAGGGCACCTATGTTACTGCAAAATGTGCTGTGGTGTGCACATTCTCCATTTGTCTGGCAAGTGGTTCCCCTCCCCCTTCTGTGTGTCTCTTTATCCTTCTGTAATCCGATCACAGGCTTTACCCACAGTGGCTGCAGTTATGTATTTGTAATTCTGGTGTGAGCATGGTAAATGCTGTAACATCACACACAAGATTGTAGACTGCACACCTCTGAGCATACCTATTTGGAAGGTTGTCCATCATTGCACCACTACATCTGCTGGGGTCCTCAGTTTGTGTTACTATGTTACTATGCGGCTACATGTTGGCCTAGCTGTCAGACTGTCACTTACTCTGACATCTGGCCAAGCCCACATATGACAGTCAGACGAAGGCCCCACACATGGGGCTAGGGTGTTGATACTGTTCTGCCATACATAGACAGTTGGGGGACCAGTTTGTTACTTGCTTACTTTCTGTTATGGATGTGACATCTGCTTCTCCATTGTCTGCCATTGATGTTTTGACATGACCTTAACTTGTTTTGCTAATACTTTGCAGGTGAATGCAATGTTGGGACAAGCAGAACAGATATACAAGGCATACTTGTGCTCCTTCTGTGACGACCTGCCATTCCAGGGATATGGCTGTTGGCCACTGACATGTTGTCACTGCTGACACAGTAAGGTGGCAGCCATTTTTGACCTGCCAGTACACTGACCTTCAGGTACGTGCTGTGCTACTAGGCACCATACCTGTCTACGTATGAGAGCCAGACATCTGGACAAAGCCATGAGTAATTAGGTGACAGAGGCCTAAATATAGGAACCATTTTAACTATTGGCCTTAATAACCTAGAACGGTGATACAATAGCAGATTTTGCATTAGAAAGCATTTTCTATAGGGTATGAAGTCTGAGACACTACAATTCATCATTATTTTCTGACTTTAGACTTTCGTGGTTTGCCAGTAATTTGCCACACAACCACTATTTCATGATAAAGACACCACACATATGATTCAAACCTCTGTACATTCTGCAAAAGGTCTTTACAGTTGGGAGATATGGTAGGCAATGTGTAGGTTACTCCGACCTGTTTACTGTTCATATTTGCGGTCCCTTGTCCATGACCTGTCCAGCTTACTGTCAGTAATGAATATTGACATCTGGATAGTGTGTACAAGTCCCACCGTAGGTGTAGCTGACATGCAAAATAGTTGACGCTACGATTTTTGGAACATGGCCCTGTCTACCACAGTATTGTACCTAGGCCATTAAGACACAACAGCCAGGAGTAAGTGTTGGCCACATCCTGACAGTATTTTCCACACATATACATAGACTATTGACCCCTGCATATTGTGATCATGCAACAAGTTATCATGTTGATTGGGGCAGCCCTGGCAATGTGTGCTCTGCTGCTATTACCCTACTAACCTACATGTTACTGCATTTCTATGGGAATATGGGTGTGGGGGCACACCTGTCAACGGTACACATTTGCACATACTGTGCTGATATTGGCTTTAAATGTTGGTTTCATTTAGCATAATATTGTGCCCTGTCTTGGAGAATAGAGGCATATCACTAGAAGCCAGAGGCCAGATTGTAATGGCATACAATTGAGTTTCAGACGTCTTACCCTTCAGGGCCTTATTGCAACTGGAAGGCCTGCTGTGATATCACTGTGTAAGTCTGTCGGGGGGTATTCCATCATTGTTGCCATTTGTGTGCCTTTGCCAGACATTCATTTATGGTTTTCTATGGCTGACTTGCTGGATGAGTCTGAGGGGCGAGTATGGGATCCCACATTAACATCCATGCATGTGACCTATGACCAGCCCCTTAGTTGGCTCCCCACATATACTACAGTGGGATTTGTCACCTTGGATAATACTACATAGTGTGGGGAAGCCAGTATTGAGCAGACATTTCCTGCTGTCCCACATAGGTGTCAGTTGTCTGCTGCTACCCCAGTAGGCCACCCCATTCCCTTGCATGCATGCAGCGATACCATAGATATGCTACCAGGACATACTACTCTATTCATTTATTGTTTAGAGGACTGACTTACTTTGTGCCTGCACCAGTTGTGGGGATGGTGGGTGAAGGCTGACTCTGTTGGATGCACACAGTACACTGCCTGAACAGGGTAAGTTACAGGTAGTGTGATGTGTGTGGCATCCATTTTACTGAATGTGCAAGTCAGTGAGAGGTGTCAGTCACTGAGTTCCTACAGTGTCAGTGTGTGTGCTATGTGTTGCCTCTTTGCCAAGGCCTGGGCATACTGGGCATGCCTCCATCTGCCTACAGGAGCAGGCTCAGGGGCTTCCTCCTTTGAGTCCCTCTGTGCCTGTAGTGACCTTGGCAATGGTGTGGGGCTGTGTGGCACTTCCCCATGCTGTTTTTGCTGCAGCTGTTTCCCTAGGATCATATTGTGTAGCATGGCACATACTATGAACATGTGTGCACATGTGGCTGGAGAGTACTGCAAGGCTGCTGCAGCTATGTCAAGGCAGTGGAACCGTGACGTGAGTATCCAAAACGCACACTCTATAATGATCCTGGTTTGTGTGTGTGCCTCATTATGGCATTCTTGAGTGGGTGTGTGTGCATTTCTGATGGGTGTCATCATCCACAGCTCCAGTACATAGGCAGTATCCCCCACCAGATGGTCATACAGGATGTCCCCACTGGCAAAAGTCTGGTACAGCTGTGATGAATGCCAGATATGGGAGTCTTGATAGCTTCCAAGGCTGCCAGCACATTCATTCATGATAATACCCTGGGCATTGCACACGACCTGGCAGTTGATGGAGGGGAAGCCCTTATGGTTTATGTAGATCCTACCCTGTTCACTGGGTGGTGCTTTGATGTAGATGTGCATGCAGTCTATCGCACACAGTACCTTCGGGTATTCTGCTACATGGTGGAAGAGATGCATATTGCTGGTTCTCTCCTCATGGGTGTTGGGGAAGTAAATGTGCTCACCAGCATGTGGTAGCATGGCAGGCATGAACTGGTGGAGTATCCTGGATGCAGATGTCTGTGAGACCCCCATGATGTCCCCAGTAGGCCTTTGGAAAGTACCTGTAGTTAGTATTCTTAAGGCTACACATACCTTGGTATCCACTGGAATGATTTCCCCTCTGTTGGCTCTGGGTCTGATTTGAGGCTGGCACAGATCGATGATTTGTTGAAGTATGTCTCTGTCCACCCTGTAGTGCTCTACTGTCTCCAGATCATGTAGCCCCTGGTAGGTTACTCTGGGTCTGAACACTCTTCTCCTCCACCTCAGTCTGGGGCAGTTGTCAGTATTATTCTCCTCACCACCCTCAGCTTCTAGCACATACTGACAGATCAAAGCAACAGCGGGCTCTAACATTTTTTGGGTTAAAATTCCCCTGCATGTGTACACCAATGGTGCAGAGTTTGTGGGAAAACCAGAATAAAAGGTGTTTGCACAGTTTATACTGTTGTGCTGCAGATGCTGCCTGTATGATTGGTTGGCTATGATACATTCCACCTGCTTGCTATTTTATTTGTACTTGATTGCTTTTATTCTGCTTTTTCCCTTTTTTTCTTTTTTCCCTTCCCATTTCCTCGCCTTTTCAGCCCCAAGGCACACTGCGCAAAGCCGGTGGCCAAATGTAAACAGTCCTGCTATTTCCATTTTTTTTGTTGTTTTGTTTTAGACCCAGTGCACACTGCGAAAACCCATTTAGCTAAGGTAAACAATGAGAAATGGCCCTCCCTTAGACACGAACACGCTCTTCATTTCATGGAATAAGTCAATACAGCCTGAGACAAACCCCCTTGCTTAGCTGTGCTTAGCTAAGCTCAGATGTGAGCTGTGGAGCTCCAGTGTGCTTACACCAAGCATGACACACCCTGTTATCATGTCAGCTGCTTCTCCTGCTTACACCGCTGCCTTATAGTTCCTACACAGTTAGGTGCAGTTTGGCACTTGTCTCCTTTTTGTGATTCAGTAAATTTCCCTCGTTAGCATACCCCACTGCCTTAGTCCCTAGTTACAGCACTAAACCAGAGCCTTTCCCCTTAGCAACCACTGTTCCCTGCTATTGTTTTGATTCTGCATGTCATAGACTATAATAGCAAAATGCAGATTTCACTTAAAATTGCCTTTTCAATTTTTTTAAAATTTTCTGCGCAATCCCATTTGTGTGCCGCTGCCCTATGCTTAAGCGACCAAGATCGGCCAAAAAAAATAAACTTTGATTTTTATAATTTTGCAACACTTTTCCATGCCAATGGCCATATATCTGGCCATTGGCATGCCTAAGGAATATAATGCATGCTTTACTTTGAGCTGTCATGCCTCCGTTTTAAGTTTTGCAGAAATGTATTCGGCTAGTAGCCGAATACATTTCTGCAAGCTACACTATTCTGCCACGAATGCCTGCCTGCTTAATGGATTGCTAATTGACCTCATTTGCATGGTGTTCACCAGCAAATGAGGTAATTAGCATAATCCAGTCATGTCCGTGGCAGAATAGTATTACCAGGCTCATGCACATCCCCAGACTTGTTTAATGGATCACTGAGCAGCCATATTCTGTGCAGGAGCAGCTGCACTAGTCTTACACTCAATGTAAGCTTTATTGAATCCCACTGTTTGTTTATTTTTTACATTCATACAATTTCTCTTTCAGAACTTGCCATCTTTTTGCTGCAGTTTTTCCACTGACAGCATCATTCCAGTTAGTTTTTCATACAGTACATTATTGTTCTCCTGTGCACTGCCTTACATTTCAGTTTGGCAAAATTATCTAGCAGTAATTTAAACTTTATAACCCCATGAACACTGCACATCAGTTGTGGTATTTGATATGAAGTAACAGTCATTTTCATAGGAACACAAGCAATGTCTAGTAAGTTCAGCTTTCTGGTAGCCTTTTTTACTGTCTGAAGCAATTGCTGTTCCTAAAAATACATTATAATTTCCTTCCTAATAGAGTCATAAATTAGTACTAGGCTAATTGCCTTGTGGGCCATTTTAAGCCAAGCCAATTATCCCATAGGAGAATCAAACTCAGCAACTTGTGTGTAAGGTGAACACTTTAACCATTACACCAACCCCCAACCCAAATGTTGTTGAATTAATATTATTCCAGTCTGTTTCTGGTAAATTTAAATATCTAGCTACTCTGTTATTTTCCCCTTCAGTGTTTCATGAAATAAATGTATGAATTCCTGTAGATCATCATTACTTGACTTTGGTGGTCTGTCCACCATAACAGTTCTTATGTTCCAGGGTTGTTTTTATTGTCACCGTTACACAATCTACATTTTTGGTGTTATCACTGAACACGTAATAATCACAGGTCTCATAATCACCTTTATTCCCTATCATAATATCTCTACCTGATTTTTTGTTAGCATATCTGTTACAGTAAAAATATTTATACCAAGAGAGAACTGGTTTCAGTCATTGTTCTTTAACCAAAATTCCCAAACAACAGCAACATCAATCTTATGGGAATGAAGCAAATGTTCTAATAAAGAAACGTTATTACAAATGCTCTTAGCATTAATAACCATCCAAGATACATTAAAGGGTGCTATCTGTGAACAGTTAAGCTTCTGCCATTGCAAAAATCCTGTCTTGTGTTAGTCAAATATTGCAATATATCCGCTACAAGTGCAAACCATCCTGTTTAAACAAGTGTGTCCAAAATTAGGCTTGGATGCTGTACACATTGCCATTTTTTAAAATGGGCCAATTTCATGTAGGCATGTATCCATTCACACCGATCTGACTATCCTTTCTATATTTGATCTGTGAAAAATATGCCCTAATACCTGTACAAGCTATGTTGTCTAAGAGGGCTGTAGGTTTCCTACTAGCTCTCTGCAAATATAAGTATAGGTTTCTCTAACAATTGAATCTGCATTTACAAGTATATAATTTCTGACCAGATCTGAAGAATCGTCAACTCCTAATTCAATAATATCTGGTCTATCAATTGTTACAAAGGAATGATCTTCATCACCATTAGCCTTATTAATCCCAATGTTTTCAATGCTTATTATATTTGCAAGGATATATTTCTCATTCAGCTGTGTTTGCATTTCCACAGCTTGAGCCTAATTGTCAGCGTTGGTGTTTCTCCCCTTTTTTCTTACAGTAATGTCCTTCAATCTTTCCAGTTTCACTTTTGATTTCTTCCTTTTCACCTGTCTGTTGCCTCTTTTTTTCTACCTTTTCTCTTGGAAAAAATAATGCATTTTTCTGTAGACTAAATGTTTTCAGACTGATCAATTATATAATTCCCTGTAATATGTATGTTTTGTTATGAATTTTTTCTTTCCTTTCTTTTTTATTTTCTTCTACATGCTGACTCCCCAGATTGCTGAATATTTGTATTTTGAATACCAAAGTTGTCAACAGTAGTCTTATGTTTAATAGGGTTTGGGTGATCTTTACTGACAAGACACTTTCTTTCCTAAATGTGTTCTATCTGTAATTTTCTTAATATTATTTATGTCATTAGTCCAGTCATTAATATATCTAGCAGTAATTTTCCAAGCTATGCCAGTTGCACAATTGTAATCATCATCAAAAGTCTAGGCTGACTACTGATAATGCTAAGAAAACTATCCAGCTTTTGACATGAGGAACACAGGTCACCAGTGTTAACAGGTGTAACCTTTAAATATACATTTCATTCAGTACACTGTGCAAGATACTTGCACTTTAGCAAATCATTAATGGCATGTTCATTTGAGGGATCTATTTTCATCTACAAATGAATAAAGAATTCTAAAGAAAAACTAATCAAAATCATTTACTACAAAATATGAAGAAAATGTAAGCCAATATCTATAAGAAAACCACTCAAACAATATGCAACTAAATATTAATTTAATTACATTAAAGTTATCACTTTGATACCAGTTGTGTCAGTAACACAAATGTGGGATTTCCTTTACATTTCTTGTTTGCAGTCACACGTTGTTATAAGAGTAAAGCTCAATAAATCCCAAATTAACACAGGATTGTTTCGTATAAGCTCTATATTGTCTTCTCTACAATCTTTGTTAATGTAAAGTTGACTAGACCCCTTGGATGGCTACAGTTGCTTGTCTAAAATCTATCACTCTCTAACAAACAGTGAAAATTAGAGGTAAAGTAACAAAACATAAATCAAAATAAATCTTCCTATCTACAATTGTATTGTTCTTCTTACAAGCAAGTGAACAGCAGAGGTAAAATCTAAAATATAAATCCAAATAAATCCTCTCGTACCAACAGTTTCATTGTCAATCACAAACTAGCACAAAATTTGTAAACTAAGCTCTGGATTACCCTGTTTACAGCCTTTGTGAATTTATAGCTGACTAGGTCCTTTGGGATGGCTAGAGTCTGCCTGTCTAAAATCTATCCCTAGTTAACAAACAGTGAAAATCAGAAGGGAAGCAACAAAATGTTGCTGAAAATAAATCTCCCTGTCTGCAAGCTATCCCTTTTTCCTACAAACAGTGAACAACAGAGGTAAAAAATAAAATATAAATAAAAATAGAATCCAAATGTAAAACAAAACAACCAATGGGATAACACACTAGCTGAAGATAAAAACTTGTTTTATTACCAAACAAATAAAATAGGTATTTTATAGGTTTTTGTCTTCAGCTAGTGTGTTATCCCATTGGTTGTTTTGTTTTACATTTGGATTCTGCTTTTCCAACAGCATATTCGTCACTGTCTGTGCACGTTTCTTCAGTTTATAAATAAAAATAAATCTTATCTTACCAAGCAGCTGCACAAAAACAAACCAACACAGGATTTTTTTCAGATAAGCTATTTGTTCCTTCTAGAGTATGTTAGAGATTGTGCAATGGAAGAAGTGGAAAGTTTCCAGACAGAGCAAAAGACAGAGCAGATAGGTAAACTGAGAGATGCAAGGATTAATAACAGGCAATGGGAAGCAGCTGCCTCCATGGTGGATTATGACCAATATCTTTTGGTGGAATCAGATTCCTGACTTCTAGGTCGAGAGATGATGCCTAAGAGAAGTCTCTTTGGAGCTAGATGTGAAGGTTGAAGGCAGTTGAATAGATGTCCCAAAACTTGAAAAGGAGAAGTTGTATTCCTACAAGGGTGAACTCTGACTGATTAGTAAACTCTGAGTTCTATGGGAAAAAGAAGTTCTCACTAGTTGTGAAACTACAAACACTCTCAACACATGTTAGTGACCAGCTGGGATTTATTAAATAACATGGTACAGAGAGAAAACTATAAGTCTCTTAGCTCTTGTGGTTTATCTAGTAGGAATATATCAAGAGGTAAACACTGTGATTTGATTTATCAACTCTATTTTTGTCTTTAGACTAAAGAATTAAACCATGTTTTAGTTTGCTTCAATTTAGCTGTGTTCTTCAGAACTGCATTTAGGCTGGCTGAATAAAGTACTTTTAGTTAATTGTCCCTTAGGAGAAAGGGAGCACTAGGCAAAGGGATGTATAACAATCTCTCCTAGAGTTCCATCATTCACCACATGCACCCCAGCACACCCCTGATTTCTACCATCCTATTCTTTCCCCATTGGCCAGTTAACTTGTTTCTTGTTTTCTCACACTTTGTGTTACTCTTCATTTTTTCCTCCATCATCCATGCATCATTTTAACACACCCTACCTGGAAAACCTCACTGCAATATCTATGAGGGAAATAACCGAGTTAAGCCAGGGTCTGTGGGCCATTAGTTTCCCATATACCATGGGATTTTAGATATTGAAAGGTGCATTTTGAAATATTTTTCCAGTTTAATCAAGAAATCATGTGAACAAAATCATGACTAAGGAGAGCAATTCTGTCTTACTATTTTTTGTTTTGTTTTTGTTTTCAAGGAAGGCATAAGTTATGTCCAAAGCTTAATATTAAAATAACAGTTCCCAATAAACTAACAAAATTAATGTTTGCAAGGATACGTAAATCATGAATAGTACCTGCTACAATAATACCTTCTAAAAAGATAGTCACCATCTGTGTACCCCTCTAGTGTTAGATTGAGATAAAAATGAAAAAAACAAAACAAAAACAAATGACTACAATTATATATTTGAAGCTGCTGTTGTCATACATGTATCCAGCATATCTCTTCCCCCGCCCACAAAACAGCTACCTCTGCTGTACCGTTCTGATGTCAGACTGGGATGAAACAGAAAAAAACAAGCAAAACACAGTACATATTTCAACTTTTTGCTGTCAGCCATATATATATATATATATATATATATATATATATATATATATATATATATATATATATATATATACACAGAGAGAGAGAGTGATCCAAATACATGTTCCTGCCACTGAATTTAAGTCTGCATATTAGAATTCTGAATGTTGTGTCCAGATCATCACAATCATGCATTTTGAGTGAGCTAGAATATTAATTTGGCTGGAGAGAATGTCAAATTTAAGTATTCCAAATATGTGTATGTGAATGGATGTATATTTGTGTATTAGGGCCAAGGTTAGGATTAGTGGGGTCTATATTAATTCGCCAAAATTTTATTCCGGCAAGCACCTATTCATTGACCATACTTCAGTGAAAATAATTTCAGCAATTCACTGAGTTTACCAAGGGCAAGTAAATAGTTGCCCTGCAGCACAATGGACTGATGTGTAAGTAAATCAAACCCACCCAAATGACAGGACTTCACCCCCCCCACACCCCCATAATTATATATACCAACTCCAAGATTGCAATACAATGGAGAAAAGGGCAAAGTTGAATAGCTGGCCAACTACTTCTTTGCCCTTGGTAAATTTAGTGAATCACTGAAATGATTTTTGCTGAAGTGTGATTGATGAATGGGTGTTCACTGGAATAAAATTTGGTGAATTAATATAGACCTGGGTTAGTGCTAGGAATAGTGATGCCAATATGGCTAAGGTTAGCATTAGGTGTAGGAGTAGGTCTGTGTGATGCTTAGTGTTAGGGTTAGGAAAAGGATTAGGTTAGCGTTGTGACAAGAATTTGAGTTAGGGTTATTGTTAGTGCTAGAATTAGAATTAGATTTATTACACGAGTAAGGGTCATGTAGTGAGGTGAACTCCTCTTACAGTAGGCTTATTTGTGTATACTAACCTTAACCCTAACCGTATCCCTAACTTTAATCTAAACCATGAAATTAATAGTAACTATATCCCTAATCTTAACATTAAGCACATTGGTTGTTTTTCAGTGTTTCTCCATATCCCTAATTACAGCACTAAGCAAAGTGGTTGATATTCAAGGTGTGTATTGATATTTGTATGTTGAGTAATGCAGGACATTTGTCTTATTCCCTTTTTCAGTATTTTAGTTTCAGTGAAATTATATTAAGTACATTATCACACACTGTTTACCCAACATGTTTCCTTAATCACACCTACAAAAATAGCCAGCTATATACGTCTGATATTTGATTATGAGAATGGTGAAAAAATAAGGAACACAATAATGTATTCCAACTCCTAAATGGTGATTTGCCCATAGACAAGCTATAGTGCCCTTCTGTACAAATTTCTGAGGATGGATTGTGAAAAAAGAAACATTAAAGAAGTAATGACAACATTGTCATAAGCTCCAGCACAAGTGATAATGAACTTGTATGAACACTACTGAGGTTTGATTGTGGGGAAAGTCAAATAATAATCACACTGTCCTCAGGTCCTGCACAACATATAAAGACTTTCTGTGCACACTTCTGAGATTTTATTGTGAAGATAATTAATAAAATAATGAACATACTGTTTCCAGCCCCCACACAAGCTATAGTGGCCTTCTGTGCAAATTTCTTAGCAGAGATAGTTATAGGCTATGTGAATCTCTTGGTATATATCTCTAGTAAGCATGTGTTAAAATATACAGCTGAGCATTTTAGTACTACAAATTCCCTGGAAGCTCTGAAGGTCTAGATGTCCTATGATACATTTTATGTCTTACATTAGAAGGAAAATGACCGGGAAGCTATTTTTTCTTTATTTATTTTTTTATTTTTTTGCTTTTTGCTTTTAGTCAGGCTCAGCCCCATTCAGTCTTCTCCCACAGCAGTCAGCTTCAGCTGGTATCTCATATCCAATGAAAATCAAGTCACCTCAGTTTTCATCTGGCTCTATTCCTCTGTATCACTGGAGCTGAAAAAATGGTTACTATCTATTTATTTTTCAGTAAGCTGTTTTATAAGCATAGTGTACCTCTACAAGGATTATGGTAAGAAGTGTATGACTTTCTTAATCAAGTGATAGTACGGTCACTGATGTCTCTGGCATAAATATGAATATGCTTCACCTCAAAAAATCTAGATCCCTCAGAACCACAAGGGCGGGAGACTTAAACCTTGACACGGTTATAAATAGAACGTGCTGGAGGGACAGATTCATCACTTGTTCAAGAGGAATCTTGACCAATGGATGGGAGATGATTACTTCAGTGTCACTGCTTGACAGAGGCACAGAAAAATGATAGGCATAGTTTTTATTCAAACTAAAGGGGTGGTGAAAGCCACATAACTATGGGCTAGGCTTATAAATGCCCTTGGGCAGATAGCCTAGTATGAACCTATAAACCTATAAACCTATAAACCTATAAACCTATATATTGTCATGCCTTGCCCTTGTGTTAGCTACTATACCCTACTGGCTTTTGATACAAAGGATAACATCTAAGTATCTATGCATGTCAGGGTCTTTCACTCTTACTAAACTACTCAACTGTCCCTGATTTTGTTGAACTTCTTAGATAATTTTTCCTCAAATCTTTGTGATGTCCTTTATCAAATTTTTATTTTCTGGTAAGTAAATTACAATCAGTCAATAATGCCAGATGTTACAGAGTTTCATACTTCTTATGTTTGCTCTGAAAATGCTTCATAATGCAAAACATGTTGTTCTATTAACATTTTAAGTGAATAAGGATAATATTTAATATTTTCCTTGATTTGGGGCCTTTATCCCCCATTATTTTTCTCTTTGTCCAGAATCCTTGAGCAAAGAAGTTAAGAGATATGGCTCTGACTGAGAACAAAATGAAAATTATTTAATAATTCACTGTTTCTCCAAGTATGGGTGACTGTGTAAAAGGCTGGAAAATGTCAGGATTTGTGGCATAGAGGGACGGAACCTTATCTGTGAACCAGACAGCCTGAGTTTTATTAACTGCTTCAGCACTGGTGGAGACTGGAGGGTCCTGGGTCTGAATAGCTTACATCAGCATGATAATCCTGCTTAAAGATGGGACACTCCC
This sequence comes from Protopterus annectens, assembly GCF_019279795.1. Classification (NCBI taxonomy): domain Eukaryota; kingdom Metazoa; phylum Chordata; order Ceratodontiformes; family Protopteridae; genus Protopterus; species Protopterus annectens. The sequence continues at coordinate 440,012,238 of NC_056741.1, read as the reverse complement.
TGTGGCGGCTGGAGCATATCTTTCTCGCTACAAGCAAGCTATCATTCATTGGCAGTGGGAAGCATAAATAGGCCAGCATCACAGGTTGTGATGCCTGTGACATCACCCTTGCTCCACACAGTTAGAGCTTTCCTTTCTCCTTCATTCTAAAGATCCTCATCCCTGCCTGCACATATGATGCTCAAATACCAGCCCTTGGCCTTCTTAAAGGAGGGAAGGATATTTTCATAAGTAAGGTCATTAAAAACTGTTCTGTCTCTGTCAAGGGAGGGACCTTCTGTATTTAAGGTTACAGAGGGATTTTGCCATCCCCCCACCATCTTAAGGGGAAGGGGTGAGGAGAAGGGAATGCGCTAATGAAGACAATGGTGTGCATCAGTGACAAAAAGGATGGGGGGTCAAAAAAGGTTAATTATGGGAAGTGATGGGGTATAGTGTAGTCACAAGATTTGATTGGCTAACATATAAGGAATGTGGCAGACAAAATTATCTGCATGCTTTGCTGCTTTTCTCCAAAATGGAACCCCCAACATAAACCAAAAAGACATTGTAAACATGCTGGCTAGGATGTTTTCAGTAAATTTCTTCCTTGAAACTACCATTTCCTCTCAAATATTTCACAAGTCCGTCCCGCCCCCCCCCATCATCACTGTCAAAGACTAAGCATGCTTCCTTCTAGGTTCCAGACAACATGGTGGGTTGCCCATTAAACAGTGTTAAACATGCACTGATCATCTTCTTAAATTGTTTAACCTAAACCTGGCTACACTGCTATAATAATGCCCCTCCATAAGGTCAGACCCATCGGAGACCCAGGGAACTATAGACTCAACAACTCTAAGAGTTTTACCTGTAAAAACATGTAGAGCAGCCTCAACAACTGCATAAATCATGACATCAAAAACCTGATTAAAGTATACCTTCTGCAATTTAGCTTTGCAAACGTATGTCATGACTACAAAATCTTGTCTGCTTCTTTACAAAGGTCACCAAGATGATTGACAGTAGATACACAGTCCATGCTTCCTACCTTGATCTGACCAATGCATCTGATGATATACCACATGATGGAATTATTTGTTAGTTGGTTGTTTCAAAGAAAATTCCCTGTTTGGTAAAATGAATAGCCATCTGGCTTAAGAATAGTGTGCATTGTCCAAGTTGGTGATCCCTCCACACAGATAGGGAAAAAGTGATTGGTTTTGTTCAGTAGGGCTCTATGTTGGATCTCCTTCTGTTTGGCATCTATTTTTCTGATCACCAAACAGAAAACAATGATCTCTGGTTAACAAAATCTTCTGAGAGATGCAAACTGGGTACAGCTTTTTAATACACATACCCTCCAATATAAGCTAACTAAAGCCAGTCCTCGAGCATAGAAAATGTGCTAAAAATAAACTCCAAGAAATGTAACATCATTCCCTTTGAGAAGCAGAGTCGCTCTGCATCCTACTTCATATTATATTGGGAAAACCGAAAGAACTTTAAAAACTAGAATGTATGAACACCTGTATGATATTAAAAACGAAAGAGAAACTAATGCACTGTATAAACACAGTGTTATTTGTGAGAACCATACAGGTTATAAATTTGCAATACTTGACCGGGTAAAGCAAGATATTAGAGGTGGGGATTGGCAGAATTTATTATGTAAAAAAGAACTTATGTGGCAGCTTAGGCTGGCTGCAAATCCGCCCCCTGGTTTAAATGGCTATTTGAGCATTCACCCTGTTTTAAAGGAAAAAGCAGAAGCTATTTAGTAACTTTATATGTACCATTATTTATATTTTTCAAAATAACATGTTTTGTGACATTGTTTTTATTTATTAAGATGTGTTAATATATGAAAATGTATTTTTAAATAACAGCATATTTTGTACTGGTTTGTGGAATTTTTAACAACTTGTCGTTACATTTCTAAATGTTGCTGTCACATTTTAGAAAAGCTTTTTCTTTAAAGGTTTATTGTTTAATTGACTTAACAGCCTCATGATAGATAATTATGAAATTTATTGGTTATGAAATTTATTGGTTACTTCATAGTATTTAAGAAGGTGTTTTGTGGCTTTCTGTTTGATTCTGATGAAGTCAAGGTTTTATTGACGAAAGCGCTCAATTTTTATGTAATTTTATGTTAATTAAAGAGCATTTCGGACTCGCAACTTTTAGTGCTGATTTTGTTTTTTCTTAGTGGAATTGAGCACTAAAACACCACCAGTTTTCTGGTTCACTCTGCATCCTACTACATTGAAAATACCCCTTTACCACACCAATCAGGGATCAAGGCCCTGGGCATAGCTTCCTCTCCTTTGACCATCATGTGGCAACCATAGTTAGGAAATTCTTCTGCATTTTGCAACTGTCAAGGGCATCTCTTCTAAAGGAAGTCATTGTCTTTATATATTCTGACCTAGTAAGACCTATTATTAAATATGATGCTCCTCCCTTCATGCATGTATTTGGCTAGACATATTAAAAAACTCAAAAGGACACAGAGTTTACAAACAAAATGATCTGTGATCTCAAAAGCATTAGCTACCAGAGGAGGCTGGAGTCCTTTTCCTTATAGTCAGTGTCATACAGCTACCTTCTGGGGAGCTCTAACTGCTGGTCTGTTGTGAAACATGGCAAAAATGTCTTGTGTTTAATCAGGTGTGTAGCAGATTGGAGTGTGTTTTGTAATTAGATACTCTGAGTTTTGTCTTTGTATAAACTGTTCCATAAAAGGCTACGAATTCTACTCACAGCTTTCTTATTTATTTATTTTTATTTATTTATTTTACATTTGTTGACCGGGCTAGTCCAACTGGATACATGTCCATTTTCAATAGAGGCCCGGGGAGATAAGCTCCATTAAGCTAATAAAAATAAAATACATTGATGATAGAGATTAACATCAAGAACTTGACTACAAAGTTTAGAAAACAATACACTACTGCTAGAAACATATTTACATAGTAGAGGGTTTGACATTCATCACGCTGAAGACTAAGAAAAAAAGATCAGGTTTAAACTAATTATTAAGGTTGTTTCAAAATATTACACTCTAAGTGACAAAAAGTTGGTAGTATATACATAGTGGAAACATGCTCACAGTAGAATGCTTGTTATATAGTAAATACTCAGAAGTAGTTTCCAGAAGCACTAGACTAGAATCAGAGTTAAGGAAGCTTACTAATCCCACGTTATGAGATTTGGGAGGGAGGTATACAGAAAAGCAGCAATAGTGCAAAGTGAGGATGTGGAGTGAAAGGAAAGTGTTAGTCTGGGTTAGTACATGGGCATAGCCATTGTGTTTTAAGGAGTATTTTTAGTTGCTTTTTGAAAAGTGGTAATGAAGACAGGGATGATAGTTCACTGAGAAGCCTGTTCCAGGTTTTCCCCAACAGAATTAGAGAAAAGAGCATCACCTGCTTTGTTGTAGGACTTATGAGTGGTTACTAGTAATTTATCTGCTGAGTGAAGGGTTGTAAGATTTTTGTAGGGGTGATAAGACTACAGAGTATTGGAGTATTACTGGAATGATACAAAATCTTATGGGTGATAGTAAGTTGCTGAAATTGAAACTAGCTTTGCAGTTCTAGCCATCCTAGCTGTTTAAGATTTCGACAATGGTGGGTTCTAAATGGTGACCAGTGGCAAATCTGGCAATGTTGTTATAGGAGGTTACCAGTTTGTTAAGGTTGCTATTGGATATATTAGTATAAATGGGGGAGGCATAGAGGAGGGTGGAGATCAGATGGGTGTGGGCAGTGGTAGTTCTGGCTACAGGGCTAAGGAAAGGTTTTAACCTGTAAATTGACCCTAGTTTTTTGTTTACTAATTTGATAGTTGAGTTAATGTGTGAGTCAAAGTTAAGGTCGTGGTCAATTACTATGCCTAAGAGTTTGGCGGTTGGGTCAGGTGATATGACAGTTCCATTACTGGATATAAATATGAGATCTATTGTGGAGGACTTTAGTGTTGGAGTGAACAGCAATAGATTAGTTTTTTTTTTGGTTTTAGGAGGCAGCGTTGAAGAAACCAGTTTTCTACTAAGTTAAATACTTTTTGGGTGCTGGATTGGAGTTCAGCTGAAGAAGAGGCAGCACAAATTAATGTGGAGTCATCTGCATATTGTATGCAGGTAGCTTGAGGAAGATTTACATTTAGATCATTAATGAAGATAGAGAAAAAGAGAGGTCCCAAAATAGAGCCTTGAGGAACACCAAGGGTAATAGGGAGATGTGTGGATAAATTATTGCCCCAAAGGACAGCTTGTGGTCTATTTTCTAAGTAGGACTTGAACCATTGTAATGCCTGTGTGTCTAATTAGAGTGATTTAAGTATGTTTATAAGTAACTGATGGTTAACCATATCAAAGGCTTTAGAGAGGTCAATAAAGTGTGCAGTGGAAAGCATGTTGTTATTACAATTTTTGTTAATGCAGTCAGAAAAGGATAAGAGGGCAGTGGTAGCACTATGGAAAGGCCTAAAGCCATGCTGACAGTCAGATAGTAGGTTATTTTGGAGAAGGTGATCAAGTAGTTGCTGGTGGATGTATTTTTCCATGATTTTGGCTAAAGGAGAGAGTAAGGCTATGGGGTGAAAGTTTGAGATTTTGTTTGAGTTACCTCCCTTGTGTAGTGGGATAATGAGGGAGAATTTCCAGAAAGATGGGATGGAGCCTTCAGTAATGGTTCTATTTATTGGGATGGAAATGGGATAGGCAAGTACTTTTGCTGTAATTTGCAGGTATTCAGCTGGTAGCAGATTAGCTGAGGGTGTGCATGGTTTAAGTTTGTGAAGTAGGGTGTAGATGAGGGATGTTGGAACTGGTTGTAAATGAAAGGTATGAGGTAAGCTAGTTTAGGATGAAGGCAGACTTGAGCTAACAGGTGGTAAGGAGTTTGCTAGAGATTGGACGGTTTCAGTAAAAAAGGTATTGAAAGCATCAGCAATCTGGTTGGGAGTGTTAAGGAAGAAGCCTGATGGGGTTGGTTTTCTTGGAGTGGCCTGAGTGTAGAAGTCTATTAATACCTGACCAGAAACTTTGTGGTTTTTGTTGATGATTTTGCTGGAGTTTAAAGTAAAAGATTTTTTTGTGAAGAAGTATTGATTTTTTAGTGGCATTTCTCAGCTGTTTAAAGTTCTGATGATCTGTTGGGTTTTTAGTAGTTCTCCATTTAGACCAGATTTTATTTCTCAATAAGATTTTATGCTTAGTCTTTTTAGTGAGCCATGGAGCAGTTTTACTCCTAGTTCTAATAGAGTGAGTATGGGCATGGTATTCCAGGATTTGTAAGAATTTAGAGTTAAAATATGATACTGCTTCCTCAAGAGGGAGGTGTTTTAGGGATGACCAGTGGCAGGCTTTAATCTCTGCTTGAAACCTTGCTGGGATCATTTTTTTTTTGTTCCGGGTAGTTCTAAAGATAGTTTGGTTGGGAATAAAGGTCTTTTGTCTAATTATGTAAGTAAGTGAGTGGTCACTAATGTCATCAGGAAGGGTACCTGCTTTATAGGAGAGGGGATGGCTATTTACTAAGATCCAGTCTAAGGTACTTTCTTTGTTACTGGGTTTATGGATTCTGGTGGGGGTGGTGATTGTTTGGGAAAAGCCATAAAGGTTTATATGGGTTGTAGGTTTGGCCAAGGTACATCTATTCCAATCTATATTAAAATAGCCAAGTACAATGGTTTCTTGTGGGAAGGATGTAGAAAGCCAGCTGAGGGTACTTTCAAGGGTATTAATGTTATTTTCTGGAGGTAGGTAGGAGCATATTATGTATATGGATTTACTAGCATTGATCTGAAGCTTAGAAATAAGGATTTCAGCATTACTATCTAAAGGTAGTTATATATCTAGTGGACTAACATGCAACTCTGATTTGTACAAAATTGCCACCCCTACACCCTTTTTGGTTATATAGTTTAATCTCAAAATATTTTAACCAGGTGGGATGATTTCATTGTCCTTTGTTACTGGTTTGAGCCATGTTTCTGTTAAACATAGGATGTCAAATGAATGTATGTCTAACAGAGCATGTAGTTGGCTAATTTTATTGTTTAAACTACGTATGTTGAGATGTGCTATGAGGAGAAAATTAGGGGTTCTAGTGGGGGTATATGGTGTGGAGGGATGTGATAGCTGGGGGTTTGTTGGGACCTTGTTGTTTAGGCCTGGGTTGGGATGAATGTTGCCATGAAGTAGAGGTGTTGTTGAAGACTATATGTAAGCTTTAGGAGTTTATAGAAAATGTTTTGTGACTTCCTGTCTTGGATGTAAGTAATATGAGCTACCCTATGATACTTTGGCAAAATATAGGTTGATGAGGATGTTATGTTAAAATGGCTTTGTGAGGCTAGTTGAGTTAGTAGTGATGTTTGTTTTAAGGGAAGGTGAGATCCAGTATAATGTAGGTGTTCATAGAAGGTAAGGATATAGGGTACAGATAGAATGGGTAGTACTGCAAGTAAGAGTAGCAGATTTATATGTCTTGGTGTGTAAGTTTGGGGCATAGTGAGGGAAAAGATAAAATATAGTCAGGAGGTAGGGGTTGCTAGAGAGATAGTTTGGAGTGAGATAGTGTTTTAGTAGTAGTAGTAATGAGTAGCAGTATGGAAGTAGGTGTGTAAGTATTTAATGTGTAATGAGTACTAGTAAGGTATTGGATGACATGGGAAGGGATGTGGTCTTAAAAGTATAAATGTAGGTGTACTGGGGTGTGTGGGAATTGGGGGTTGGGTAGGGGAGTGGAGTGAACCCACAAGGTGAACAGAGCGTGTTAAAGCAGGTACAGGAAGAATTTTCAGAGACTATATGTGAGCAGCAGACTTCTGAGGCACTCTTGGTAGTTACAGGTGAGTGGCGTGTGATAATGCAGCTGTTTGGTTGCTAAGGGACAATAGAGTGGAATGAGAGAAATATAGCTAAATAGAGGGGGAAATTCTGGAAACAGTCTGATGCAGCAAGAAAAAATAAAAAGTAGTCTGAAATGTAATCCAGGAGAGTAGGGGTAAGGGATGCAATCCAAGCCTGGATTTGGGTGTCACCTAGTGGGGAAAAGCTAGATGTAATAGAGATAGGTAGAAAAGATGGCTTAGGTAATAGATACAAAGGAGAGAAGAGTTGTTACTTATGGGGTACAGAGGGGTATGGCTGCTGGATTCCTGGCTCAGTAGCTTGATTACATACAACACTAGGTTATTAGAAAATAGTTCCGCTTAACAGTTAGGTCTAGGGTAGAACATACTTTCTTATTCCTTTGGTAACTTGGAATTTGAAATAGGAAAGCAAGTTTCTTTGGGATGATGATGAGATGGCTGAAACTAATTGTTAGTGGTCCTTAGTGACCAGGCAGGAAGGTTCCCAAGTCTTAATGCAGGATAGGAGGTAGAAAGCTAGGTAGGTTAGAGAGAGAAAAAGAACAAATTAAAGTGGTAAGACAACAGTAATGTCAGGTTTGCTCATTAACAATCAGGATGAGACACAGTTATTTCAGTTATAAAAAGCACCTTGACTGTATACACTTTCTGAGATAGCTAACAAGTTTCATAGGAATGCTACTGAAACAAGGACTTAACACTACAAGCTTGTTCTTAAGCTAATCCAGCTTTGCAAAATAGAAGTAAAACACAATACCCAGTGTTTTGACCCAAAACCAGCTGAGTAGTTTCTATAATAACATCAAATCCAACTCAGCCCCCGATAACACAAGTGAATAAAATACAGAGTAACTCCGGCACAACTAATTTGAATGCAGGTATTACTAAAAGCATTTAAGATATCTGAAATAGCACAAAAATACAACTATGTCCCAATAACACACTTAATTACTGTCAGAGAGACTCAGGGACATCTAATATGCGTGTAGTTATAAGCAGGCTCAAGAGAATGGTAACTTTCCTACTAATTACCACACAGTGTTATGAGTAGTAAGGAAAAACAGGTAAAACAATAAGTCAGTACTATAACACAGCAAGCGAGTTGGCAATAATGAATACAACAAGCCCAGTTACACAAATCATACAAGGCAACATTGTAATCAATCAAACATGATTTGGACAAAGTGATAAACAAGGTGCAAGTAACGGCTACATTAATTGTTTCTCCCACTGAAAGTTGTGCCATACATTCTTTGCTAAAACTGCCAGCGCACTCTACAAATTAAGGTTTAATATGGGATGTTCCATTTCAGCCCCAGTACCTGGTTTAAACTAACCCTACAGAGTCCCTGAATGGTCTAAGTTCAGTTAGCAGGCTCATTATATTTTAGCAGGATGGTTACTGATTGCATTCTTTATAAGGAAGATAGCAGCAGTGTACCAACCTTGTTTAGCACACAGTATCCAGATTGGATATACTTAGACTAAAATAAGCTAGGCGGAAACAAGATTTATTATGAAAGCACCGAGACTACTGTTTGATAAAGCACTCTGGATTTGGAAAGAAAAATGTACCCAATCGGTAGAGAGAAAGTCGCACCCCTGCTTTTCTGGTTGAAGTTATTACTGAGCATTTCTTGTTTTTATCTTATCTCTACTGCCCTTAACAGGACATGGGTGTGCAACACACATACCGCAGAATGAGTATCTGTAGCTTTACTTCCTCTTTGGTGATGTCAGAACATCATGTCATATATTTCTTTTTTCATGCATTCTTTTCAAAAATACAGAAAAATACATTGTAGTATGAAGCCTCTTACATGTGCTCTATGCCAGCAGGGGTAGCACTGTGTAAGAAGGAACATTCAGGTGTGTGTGTGTGTGTGTGTGTGTGTGTGTGTGTGTGTGTGTGTGTGTGTGTGTGTGTGTGTGTGTGTGTGTGTGTGAAAGAAGGAGAATTCAGATATATGTGTGTGTGTGTGTGTGTGTGTGTGTGTGTGTGTGTGTGTGTGTGTGTGTGTGTGAGATAACACACACACACACACACACACACACACACACACACACACACACACACACCAAGGTCAATGCACATATGCAGAAACAGACACACAAACATCAACAACACTTGAATTTTATTTAGTTGAATGAAGACGTGTTACTTTTTCCACAAAGTGAGGCACTATCACCTCCTTCTCCCTTACATTGGGGACTGTATGAGATTTTTGCATCAGCGTATTGTGCAACTTATTCAAGTCTGCAGGTTCATATAGTGCACTTAAAGACATGCTGGTTCCATATAGTTTTGCTTTGACAAGAACCAGTTTAATTTATTTCAAAATAATCTGCATACATCCATCAGTGCTGTGCACTTCCAGATTTATACTGTCATATAGTTCTTGAAACTCTGTGTCATCAGTGTTTTGTGGGTAACTTTCTTCTAAACTTTAGTCTTGGGGAATTCTTTCTTCCTTGTAATAATCACTGTGCTATCTTCACCTCCTCATAGGTCAAAGCCATTAAAATGGAAGTGGAGAAAATTAGCTGTTCATCAAATATACAATTCACCTAGTGCTGGGTGACTTTAAGTATACCTGCATTGACTAGGCAACATATACGAGCACTAACATGCTTGCTCTAAGGTTCCTGGACTTTGTTAACACAAATGCTCTGGAACAGATAGTTGGCACTCCCACAAGGAGCTCAAATATTCTTGACCTAGTGCTCACCAACATGGGAGACAGCTGCACCACCCCATATGTGGAGTCCTTCCTGGTAAGGTCAGATCACAAATCTATTACGTTCAAAGTAACAATCAGTCCTTGCCCCACCCCCACCCTGGAGCAAAATGGTTAAAACATTTCTCCAAAGCTATAACCTCCTACGTGATGGCATAAATAATTTCAAACCTCTGTTCACCACTGACAGTAGTGTCTCCCATACTGAGGAGTACACTAGTGCCTTGTACAAACACCTATACAAGTGAACAGATTAAATCAGGATCCTCACTAAAAGCAAACCACCCTGGTGGACAGCCAACATAAATAGGTTATACAACAAGAGAAAGAAACTGATAACAAAGAACAAAAAGCAAAGGTGTCAGCAGAGAAGACACCCTCTACAGCTTGAATAAGCAATTAGACATCTTGTTAAGTCCTGCAAAGCTAACTACAAAACTAAATTAGCATCCCTGGCTAAGGATAATCACAAGGCATTCTGTACTACAGCTGAAATCTTAAGGGGAGTCTCAGATGTACACCAAACTAGTAGTGGATGGTACCACTCATACATACCTGCGAAAATTGCCAACCTGCTAGCAGACAGGTTCAACAAAAACTTCACTCCATTGTCCCTACCAAGCATACCCCAAAATATACCTGTTGCCAGTCCTCTACCTAGTATCTCCAATGAGCAGGTCACAAGTGCCCTCTTCAAGACCAAAAACACAGTCACAACTGCCTTCTTCAAGGCCAAAAACACAGCCTCTATGGGACCAGACAACATCCCAGGCTTCTTACTAAACAGTCTAAAACAAGATCTGGCTGAACCATTGGGTACTCTCTTCAACCACAGTCTAAGTACTGTCTTTGTCCCATCCAAATGGAAAACTGCAACTGTGACCCCTTTGCACAAAGGGGGTTCCTCGACTGACCCTAGGAATTATAGACCCATAAGCCTAACCAGCCTTATCTGTAAGGTTATGGAAAGAATCATCATGGACCTAGTCAACAAGGATATGAGACATTCAAACTCTTGACCCGACCCAGTTTCATTTCATTAAGGGCATATCATGCTTATTAAACCTGGTGGACTTCTTTGAAAATGTGACCAAAGCCTTGGCTGAAGGCAAAACAGTGCATGCTGCCTATCTCAACTTAGCCAAGGCCTTTGACACTATCACCCACTTAGGCATCATCAATAAATTCACCCAGCTGGGGAAAACTGATATGTCATTATATGGGTAGCCAACTGTCTTACCGATAGAATGCATATAGTCAAAGTAGCGGATTCATCCTCTACCAGCAGACCTGTTACTTGTGGTGTTCCACAAGGATCTGTACTAGGTTACTTCTGTTTAAAATCTATTTCTCAGAAGTTTAGATGAAAATAGATGGCCTGTGGTTTACCAAGTTTGCTGATGACTGCAAACTGGGTGTAATCATTGAAACCCATAATGATGTCACAGTACTACAAAAAGGGCTTACATAGACAAATGATTGGTGCCAAAGCCAAGGAATGTAATGCAAAAAAATGTATTGCCATCCCCTTTGGTAAAGGTGAAGTCCCAGCAAATTACAACATTAGCAATACCCCCCCCCCAAGTTCAAACCCAATGGTGAGAGACTTGTGAATGCAGATTGATAACAGCCTTAACTTTGATCATCATGCGTTCACAGTGGTGAGGAAGGCCTTCTACATTGCCAATCTCACAGGTAAGGAAATAGCATCCAAAATAAAGGGGGTTATAACTCCTCTGTCCTTGTTCCTCATCAGACCAATAATAGAGTGCAATGCTTCCTTCTGTATATACCTCACCAGACACCTGCAGTAGCTGTAGAGACCACAGAGGTTTCTCAAATAAAAATTCAAGGCCTTCATCACATGACCTATATGGACAGACTGAAGGTACTGTCACTATACTCTGTATTGTAAAAACTGTTTAGAGGCGACTTGTGCCTGGCCTACAGAGCAGTCTTGGATTCTGCCTTAATGGAAATGCTGAACATCTGCAAATCTAATGGGATAATGCTCACTCGCTCTAGAGACCTTAACCTATCCTACAACATAAACAGGACTTACTGGAGAGACAGATATGTGTCCCAGAGGCTGACACTCCTCTGGAAAAACTCCCAGTTCAAGTTAAACAGAGCTCCTCAATGATCCTATTTAAGCATAACTTGGACAATTGGATGGGAAACCATAAATTCATCCTGGGGGTTTCACCTATGTCCCTTTTGGATAGGGGCAGTCGGTGCTGATCATAAATTTGTGCGCTAATGCAGGCTATTTCTCTTGATCTATGAGTGAACAAGGGTAAAACATGGCTAGGCTTGTAAAAGCCCTAGAGCCAATAGTCTAGTAACCTCCTATGATCCTATGATCCTGCGAAGACTATTACTATTCAAACATGTGCACACTGAATAGACAGCCCAGTCAGCATACCCATTGTAAATCGAGCATATATCAATAGAAAGAAATCTGTCCAGATGCTGAAATATTGTTGAGTAGCCAGAGTTTATATTGGGATATGCTCAGTATCCCCATCCTTTAAGAAGCTAATAGATCAACATATTTTAGCATTAACATGCCTTCCCAGTACAATAGGAATGATGAAACTCTACTGTCTGGCATTATTGATTGAAATAAATCCTCAGTGATTTACCAGAAAATCAAAAATGTTATGAGGTGCTTAAATGGCTTTATTTTATGTCTAATATTTGTTATGTATTATTGCAAGATGTTATAAAAAATTATGAGGGGCAGGGCAAAATATCAGAAAAGTCAGGGAGATTCTGCAAAACTCTAGACAGTTACAAGGCATGATTGATTGTATTACTGGTAACCATATCTCTCTGTTCTACAGAGCTTTGCATAATGTCCATGATGTTCCTCCTATTTTGCCCTGCACCTCGTAATTTTTTTATAATGTTGTTCTTTCATCCACTTATAGTAAAAACAATACAATGTTCAAATGTAAGTGACTGTAAGAAAAATATAATCTTTGGCAAAACAAAAATATAACAAATAGTGTGTTAAGTTGTTGCAAATGTACAGGGGAAGACTGCATTGCAAAATTATGAAAATGAAATATTTAGTTTGAAAACTGAAATGCATGTTTTAAACAAGTCTATTTCAATGGTTCCCCTTCAGAAGGCTGAACAGCTGAAATCTCGAAATGCATATGGTCGAGACCATATGCTCAAAATTTCAGAAGCTCGACCTTCGGAATGGGGATCAGCATACAGTGCAGAATGGGAGATTTCCCTTTCTGCACTTTATTGCGAACCCGGAGTTGGAATAAGTAGCAGGGGTTGTAGGGGGTGTGGGGAGTGCAGGGAGGCTTGCCCCCTGCAGGAACATTGTTTTGTGTTTTGTTTTTTTCCCTTTCAGAAGGTCGAGCTTCTGAAATTCGAGCATATGGCTTCGGCCATATGCATTTCGAGATTTCAGGCGTTTGACCTTCTGAAGGGGAACCATTTCAACATACAGCATAAATGAGTTTGCCTAATATCACAATGTGTACTACAGAAGGAAGAACAGTTCAATCACTACTAAATACTGGAAACATAATTTTCTTTATCCTATGGCACATTCAGTGAGTAATGACTTGGATAACATATCTACACAAAGTGTGGTTTGATTTTGGGAGTGTGTGTGTGTGTGTGTGTGTGTGTGTGTGTGTGTGTGTGTGTGTGTGTGTGTGTGTGTGTGTGTGTGTGTGTGAGTGTGTGTGTGTGTGTGTGCAAAACAATGTGGATGGGAAAATCTTCCTTGTGCATGCAGTATTGATGTTGAGGTTCTGTATCAAAGTGGTTAACATGCTGATTTTATAATCTAAAAGTTCTGAGTTCATGCCTTGCTTTGATAGAGCATCCTTTTGAACTGCGTAATGCATGGAAGCAGAGGAGTTTTATATGTTAAAAGTTTTAGGTGGAGGGAGTTGACTTAATGGTTAAGATGTTTATCTCACAAGGATACAGGGGTTTATTCTTCTCACCTTTAGGAAAATTAGCTAAATTTAAAATGTCCCACAGTGGCAGCTAGCCTACTACTTACATATTAACTGTAAGGGTTACCTGGGATATAACAAGATTACTAGCGCTCAAGTAGTTGATTATAACAAGATTAGTAGCACTCAGGTAGTGGATTATGCTCTCACTTGTGCAGAAATGGAAACAGTGCCAGGAAAGTTGTTAGATTCCATGACTGTAACCCTTGATTTGGCTCATGAGTTAATACAAGGAACAGATTTTCTCAATTTTAAAGCAGTATGGAAATGTGGGAGGAGGGAGAACCCAGAGACACAGTGTGGCAAGCTGATATACTTAAAATAATCAGAGATAGAGAGAGAGAGAGAGAGAGAGAGAGAGATGGAAAGAGAGAGAGAGAGAGAGAGAGAGAGGGAAAGAGATGAGCATCCTGATATCCATAAATAGGCCAAGCGAGGCAGTGACAGAGACAGATAGCAAAGATTTAGGAGAATGCAGTTGGCCTACTAACTACAAAAGAAAATAACTTTCACACTAATTTGCATACTATAAGGGAATCAGTAGAAGTAACATATTTACACACAAAAATATACTTTGCTTTAATAGAACAGACTACAATAGCAAAATCTGTAGAGAAAAGAGACCCAGATACTACTAAATTACACACTAAGCCAGTGGATCCTGAAAGTGTTACAAAGGATGGACTCCATGTGTTATTGCAGCCTGATAATGTTACAGATCATAGAGTAGAGGAGTCATTACAGATTGAAAGTACTACAGGACTGGGAATAGAAGGGATTACTACTACAGGAGAGAATAAATATTTCACTAAGGGAGTGTGTTTAGGGAAGTAAGTTTATGCGGTAAAAATGTACACCATGTGCAGAATCCTGAACTTTCTATAAAATTAAAACCAGAAAACCTTATTATAGGGAGATTTCTAAATGACAGGTGAGTAAAGAAACGGAATGTATGGATAAGAGAGGTTGCACTGGTGTACTTAAGAAGGAAGTAGTAAAAATGGAAACTCAGCAACACAACAACACAGCAATAAATCCAAAAGCAAAATCTTCACAAGACAGCTTTAATGAACCGGCACAATAGAAACTCATTCAGTAAGCACTTTCATCTAGTGTCACACTTCTTCAGACTGAATAAGACAAAAAAGCATAAGCCATTTATACAATCCATCAAAACATTAATTGCCTAATAAATTGGTTAATTGCTCAATCAATCATTAATTACAAAATTCTGACACTCTGTACAAATAACAAAACCCAAATTAGTAGCAAACGTCTAAAACACATACTATAAGCATTGTTTAAAAACAATTTTGTATAACACTTATACAACAATACATAAGTAAAAGACAGCATTTTCACATCAATGTCATGTTTAGTGTTTTAATTTCCTTCTTTGTAATATACCTTAATTTTTTCTTTGTCATTAAGACCTGGAGGTGACTAGCATTTAACCTTAGTATCCAACAGTATTCCTTCCAGTCCAGTTGGTCTTCTGCCTTAAGTTTATTTTCAAAATTTAAAACTTCATCCGACAATATAACTTTGGTGACCCTCTACATTTAGTATAACTATAATGCTTTCCCCATGCATTTGTAATATCTCATTTTTGAGCTGCATAAATATGTTCCTTCATTATTTTGTAATGCTCCCTACTAGTCCTACCAATGTAATATGAGGCACATTCTGAACAGACAGACAAATAGACTACAAATTTGCTTCTACAAATATTAACATTACATACTTGTGTTTTAACATTGTTAGTGCACAATTCAGTTGGACTCTTATACACCAATTTACACAAATCAAAATTTAAGCATTTCCAAACTTTTTATTTTCTTCTATTAAGATATTTTACTTTATCTTTGAAAATGCTTTTGAGGTTTTTGCCTTTCTTATTTATAAATATGGGCTCATCACCCACTGCTTTCCTCACTTCTGGAAAGCTACTTAGGATCTTCCAATTTTCTTAAAATATTTTTTTTATCTGCTTTCCCTCAAAAGAATATGGGACAACCATCCCTAGCCCATATTGCTTGGTTTCTTGCTTGTAACAAGGTCCAAGATTAATATTATATATATTTAGCCCCTGTATATTTTCTTTAGCCTCCTTTAATTTATCTCTAAACATTTTTTCAGGGTAAACGCTATGAATTTCTTGCACATGGCCTCACTCTCATCTACAAATAAATCATTACAGTCAGTCAAATCACTTACTCTTTTTGATTGCCCTTTAACAATATTATGCTTTACATACATGGGATGTATATTATCATATTTAAGTTATGTATTATTTTGAATATTTTTCTTATATATCTTTGTGCATGCAAAGCTTTCTTCCTTTTTTGTATACTTCTACATCTAAGAAACAAATACTTTTATAACTGTAATTCCAAGTGAAGCTTAAATAATCCTAAGCATTATTTACCTCATTCAAAAAACAAAGAAGATCCTCTGAGACACCTGTCCGTATAAAAAAAGGTCATCAATAAATCGATCATAATATATAACATGGCAATCCTGCCTATTTTCTTTGATAAACAGTTTTTCCCATGCTGTCATAAACAAATTGGTGTAGCTAGTGCCCATAGTAGCACCCATAGATACGCCATTAATTTGTTGAAAAAAAGATCCATTAAACTCAAAAAAATTGTAAGATAATACACATCCAAAATTTCTAAAATTAATGAAACTTCATCAGCATTGCAATATCTAGATTCTAATAGCTCCATTCTAATGTAATCTGCCCCAGTGGTATTAGGAATCATGGTGTACAAAGACTTTACGTCCCTAGTAACCAAGCAATCATTTTCTTCTACCTCTGTTTCTTTAATACGTCTAGAAAAATCGAATGTATCATGTATAAAAGTACTTAAGAAGAGAGGTATAAATCCTGCCTAGAATTCTAAGCTCACTTTTGTCAGTATAAGACAGAAACTCAGCACTCTAGGCTGCAGGTAATTATATGTAATGAGACAGGAACAAAGGTAAATGAGATATATTCTGAGATATTCATCTTTAGAAAGAGTGGCAGCAACTTAGAGAAGGAAAATACAGTGAAAAAGTAATGATAATTCACACTTTAAAAGGCATTGAAGAAATTAGTTCTGAGATGCTTTTTTCAGATAGATATAGAGAAGAAATAGTGAGTGAGAAGTATCCATCCTGAGGTAGATGTAAAAGCAACTTACAGAAAGAAAATAGGGTGGAAAACTGAAATCGATTCACCCCAAACAGAGATGGAGAGCAACGTAGAAAGGGTAAGGAAAAAGGAGAAGGTAGCACACATTGAAAAGCAAGTAACCTTGAGCAGAGCCATAGTGAAATTCCTAGCCAAACACATCACTGGAATTGTATGGGGGTGCTGTATGTATTAGGTTAGTAAAGAAAAAGAATAAGGAAAAGTACGTAAGACAGAAATTAAAATAAAGGGAGAGGCAGAGTTCAGGGAGACGTACAATGGAAAGTTATTTTTTTGTTTGTTTATCAGAAGCAAGTGTAAGAAATGTCAGTATAGAAATTCAGAATGAGTGTTTGAGAAATGTTGAATCTACAGCTGCAAGGGATATCAATATACAAACTAAAAATCAGCTGATGAGACATTCTGAATCCATAACTATAAGACATGTTGGTATGGAAACTGAAGAAAATATCAGTGCAAGGCAAAAATATGCACAGATGCTTACAGCTGTTAATATTGAAACAGAGAGGGTAGAGTTACATGAGAGGCCCTCAAGGAATGACTTCAGAACAGAGCAAGCACATACAAGGAAATTAATTAGAAAATGTAGTGTTATGAGCCAACTTCTGTTAGTGTAAAGCAGAAAATGTAATTAAACATGGATTGTGAGCCACACAAAGAACCAAAAAAGCAGAACTGATATCTTTTATTTTGAGTTGAACTTTGCAGTGAAATGGCAACAAGGAAAGAGAAATAAGTGAAAGTGTGGTATCTGTTCAAACTAAGGTACATAAAGAAGCTATTTCAATGCATATAACTGAAAAGAGTAATTCTGGGTTAGTGGACATGCCAGCAAGTTCCATAAACTTTAACTCTAGCATGTATATTCAGGGAAATATGCCCCTCAGAGTAAGAAGCCAAATTCAGATTACGAGGATAGTGAAACAAAACATAGAGGAATTCAAAAGGTATAGGAGCTCTGTTTTACTTAGTAGAGCAAATGTAAACCTTTTAGCTGATGAATAGATTAATGGAAACAGCACAGAAATTTTAGATCGTGAGAAAGTAATGGCTGTACAGAGTGGCATTTGTGAGATCAAATAAGATAGTGCCAAAGGTAAATACTGTAATGCTTCTTTTAAAGTTAACGTGGTGATAAGCAGGAATACTGAATTTTAAGGAATGCAGGTAAAACACAAGGTAGCAGTTCGGTGAATCTAATGAAATTAAGTTTTAAGGAGAAAGATGAAAAGCAAGCCTCTTGTTTGTGAACAGAGAAGTTATTTCAACAGTGCAGTGAAGTTACTGACAGCAGTAGATAATAAGTAAAGCAGAAGGCTATACACAAAATACTTTAAGAATAGGAAGTGGTTAGTCAAGGTTATTCAGGCATTCTGTAAACAAGCAAGTGTTCAAAGTATAAAATCAGGATGCAAGATAAAGTACAGAGGTTGTGCAAAGTACCTGCTAATAAAGAGGAAGTGTTTAAACCTAGCAAATAAACTGGCTATATTGTTAGCAAGGGAGCTAGCTATCCTTGCAATCTTGCCAATCTTGCTTTTTATATTTAGTGTAGAGGAAAAATCTTATATAAATGAGGGAACAGCGTTAAGAGTATCATGAGTTAAAAGGGGTGACACCTGCTTTATCAAAACTGGTAAAAAAAAGTTTTTGTTAAGGAGCAGGACAGAATCACAAAATAGGATGAAAGGGTAGCTACCTTGCAACACTAATTTACGTCATTTAAAGGCTGGATCAGATGAAAACGTTATACCTAACTCATGCAGAATTCCAGAACCCAGAATATGCATTAGACAAAAAACAGTACAATAGTAACTTAAAGAAGATGTACAGGGGTCCAGTATTATGCTAACCTGACATGAAATAGCACCCAGGAAAGACATGCTATGTTATAAGAAAAGTATAAAAATATTTATTTAACAGAAAAGTCTGACTTGGAACAATTTTCAGCACGGCCCAGGGAGAAACACTCCTAATACATGTCTTTGTAATGTGGGAAGAAACCCGAGTACCAGAGAAAACCCACACAGACACAAGGAGGACAGTCAGACTCTGCACAGAAGGCACACCAGCTGAGAATTGAACTGGAAAATCTCTTGATGTAAGGTGACAGTGCTACCACTGCACCACTGCATCATCCATAGCATTGTTGTACATATAAAGTTATTATTGGAATGATATTGAATAATTAGAGTAACACTCACACTCTTACAAGTTAAACCTGGATCACGCGTTAACTGTCATTCATTTAATGCAAGTTTATATAACACGTCTTCTTTAAAAATGACAGTTTGCTTTATATTAAACATCTCATACCAATAGTGCTTGTTGAATCATTAAATGTTATTTCTTTGAGTGCAATGACTGGGATACAATGAGATGTTTTTTTTTTTTTTTTTTTTTTTGGTGGTTTGGAGGGGTTTGAGGGATTGGTGTGTGGTGTAGAAGGTGGCTTGGATTCACTTGTGTGCATTTTTGTGTGAATTGCAATTGACGGATTGTTCATTTTCAAGTTCTTATCATGAAAACCAGCTTGAAACAACTTAGAGCCATAAACACTTTTGTGATGCTGCGAGAGTTCTAAAATTCTTAGAACTGTCCAGGCTACTTCTTCCTGTCTGAAAGTAAACAATCATTATATGTTGAATCATATGCTAAGATGTCAATGAGTAAAAGTTAAATAATAAGCAAAAAACAGTAATTTGCATTCTAAACAACCAAAAGGATAGTTTATATATTAGCCTATAGAATGACACTTCTGATAAAAAATTAGGATTACATTTCTCTGTCATTGTCTCTTGTTAATGATAACAAAGCTTAATATCTCAGAACAATTTATTATGGAAAGTTTGAATCTTAAAAGGAAATATTTTTCAGATGTTTGTTCAGATATTATTAGACATAATATTTAAGAAAAAAATAGGACTGATTCTTATAGCACTACTTGATAAAAGAGTATCAAATATATAAGTATAAACATAAATGTTCTATTATGTGACACTCTGTACTAGGATTATAGCTAAAATATAAAACATAGGAATATAGTAATAGTATAAGATGTAGTGTATAAACAAAAACAGAAAGAGATCAGAATAAGTAAATATGTATATAATTAATATAAATGTGACTACAAGAGTGATAGGTTGGTGTAGTGGTTAAGCAGTTCACCTTATAAGCGCAAGGTGCAGGGTGTGATTCTCACATGGAGTAACTGGTGGGGGCTTGATACTAATTTCTGAACTTATGATCCTATGTACAACTTTGCATAGAGTAAATTAAAAAATATATAAAATTATCTGACCTATAAATTAATGTATATATGAAAATAACGGGTCTATACTAAAAGCATGTGGGTTTACTTACCTGAATACCTAAACGTTGACACATATTCCGTGAATCACAAATACACCGAATGCCCAAAACCGCAAAATTCAAAAACTCAAACCGTCACAGTTGTCCCATCCCACCGTCAGCTACATACTGTCTACCCAAACAAACTAAATAAACCACATATATGCACTAACCAAAACCCTATTTCTAGCCCTAAACTAAACCCTACTTCTAACCCTACACTAAATCTTGCATATACCACCATGTATGCACTTACCTTAACTCGCACCCTAACCCTAAGGTCCGTAACTATTGCACACTTACCTTAAGAAGCAATACCCAAACAAACTAAATAATCCACACACATACACTTAACAAAACCCTACTTCTAACCCTACACTAAATCTCACATACATTACCATCTATGCACTTACCTTAACCCGCACCCTAACCCTAAGGTCCGTAACTCACTTACCTTATGGAGCTATACCACAGAAGGGTCAACCATGACAATTTGACGTTTCGAATTTCGTGCTTCAGGACGATCGATGATTTCAAGGTTCGATGAAGACGTGTCAGCATTTAGGTATTCGAGTAAGTATACCTTTGTGCTTTTAATATAGACCGGAAAATAACGGTGTGCATGCATATGATCAACTGGTGGATGGTCGGGCGGTATGGCCGAAAAGAGTGCAGCAACATCTCAAAAATGTGATTGCAAGTGTTGCGATTTGCAACATGCATTGTGAAGCGCAAAATCCCGTCCCCTTTTAGACCCATGTTAGCACTTGTTTTAGGGGGTCAAGAGGTCGGAAATGTTGATTTCAGTGCTTTTATGACATTCAGACTGTTTGGCATTACAGGATTCGTGAAGAAAATTCTGTAAAATGTATGATTGAGCAATGTGAGCTCGACCATATGATGGTAAACCAAAAAATAACAACTGACTTCCTCCCTATAGGAGATCAGGGAGATAATGTGAGGTACAGGGAAAGATGACTGTAGAGATAATTCAGTTGGTCGGCTTATAATAAAGATTCTGAACACATATTTAACTTTTCTTATTCATAATAACTCACAGATGGCCTTTTTTAAGATGATGCATAATAAAATATGAGACAAATTAATATGAATCAGAAGCATGAGCTAAGCTTTGTTAGTCGAATGGAGTGTTGAAAGGTAGTTTGTTCATCTTTTTCAACAAACTAGGAATATGTTACTCCATGCTAGCATGTTTTAGTGTTATATCATTAGGTAATTTTTTATTTGTTTCAAAACCTTTGTATATAGCTGGAGATTTCATACTGTTATGTATAAAATATATAAGAAGTTATGTACATAAATGCAATTTCATCATACTTGTGTTTTTTGTCTCTTGTATAAATGTCTGATTTTGAATGCATATCTATTAATATTAATGGATTGAATAATCCAGTAAAGGGGAGAGAGTCTGTTCAAATACTTGCAGTTACATAAAGCTCAAATAGTGATGTGATGATATGAAGTAGTGACATCTGCCTCAAGGAGAGTAGGGCAGTGCATGTGTAACATATGCCAGCAGAACTAGCAAAGTTTTGTATGTCATTTGACTATCACACTGATTTGTACAGATGGCTTGTGTTAAAAATGTTTTTGTAAAGTTGCTTGTGTTAAAAATGCATCAACAGTGGGTCCTGCTAGATAGAAAAGAGATATATAAGTATGTCATACAGTATTATTATAACTGATTAAATGTATTTACTTTAACAGAGAATTCTGGAAGGAGAAGAGATTAGTCTCAGTCCAGCTAATTTTGAAAATAGGTTGAAACTTAAATGGGTTTGCTTAGGCCATAAAGATTTTATCTTACAGGTCTGACTGCAGCCAGAGACAAAAATGTCTGGGAAAACCAGGACTAGGAATGTTGTTGTATTTTCCTAAGGATGAACTAATTTTTTATCCTGGAAGGGTGAACATTTTCAAAATTGTTTTACAGCTTTCAGATGCTGCAACAAATCTTAACAGCGCTCTGGATGTGTACTGTACTAGATTCAAGTGACCAGATGTGATGTCATTCTATAACCAGTACTGAAATATGTTTTTTGGATATTAGTAAGAAATATGATGGAAATCTCACAGCAGCAATTTGTTCTTCAGAACCTGACAGTAAATATCTCTCACAATTACCTCACACAACCACACACTTCATCTTGCCTTGCTGTAGTAAGCAATTCAACACTCATCATCTTGCCTTGCTGTAGTAAGTAACTTAACTAGGGAACAATAATTCTTTAGTCAGCCAGAAAAATATAGTGAGATTAGTTAAGTATTGTTTTTCTGCATCTGTGTGAATCTATCCAACTGTATTATTTTTTATATCTCCTGTGATTGAAACTCTGGTGTTTATTGTAACTAGATATGAATTATTTTCATGTTTTCTATTTTATTATTTATTAAATATTTATATACCTTTCATTGTGGCTGGTCTTTCAGAGAATACTTTTAACATCTTAAGAGTACTTATGCTTATTGTAGTGACACTGTGGTTGACTCCTGAAAGCCTTGCTGCACTGGTCAACTCTACCATTTGTATTAGTATTAATTGTTCTCAATATAATTGAGTACCTTTATAAGATCCTTAGAGTAACTGACTGTTGACACAATAATTACCTTATAGTCTGGACAGAGGGGACACAGCTGGTAAATCTGTGCCCAGGCTTTCTCAGGTAGGTGTGTGTGTGTGTGTGTGTGTGTGTGTGTGTGTGTGTGTGTGTGTGTGTGTGTGTGTGTGTGTGTGTGTGTGTGTGTGTGTGTGTGTGTGAGCTACGGGGAACAGGGACACAGAGCTCCAAAGTGGTCAGCGTGGAATCTTGTTTGGGGCCTAGTGAGAGCAAGAGACAGATAGTCCAGACCCAGGTCTGGAGTGTGATCCCTCAATGCTCTTAAAGGAAATTGTGCATGGAGTACAGAGCTTTATCTGAAAATACTGTATGTATCCATTTTTCCTCCTAGTGTCTGTCCCTCACTGGTGTCAGTTTTGAGGACTAAGGCTCCTTGATTACTGGCCTGGAGTAGGGGCCATCACATATTTGTGGTAGCTGGGTAGGATATTAATTGAACTCCAGTAGCCTGTGATCAGTTGTCACCAAAGGTGTATGTACTCTCAGCAGCCACAAGGCAAATGTACAAAGTTTCATTTTCACAACAGTTTATTTTTGTTAGTTTAGTTTAGTTAGGGAAAGCAGGCAAAGATGTCAGCAGAGGATTATGGCAAGCTGACAAAGAGCCAGTTGGCCAAGGTGTGTAAAGCCAAATGATTAGTGTATGCCAACCTGACTAAAGAGGAAATTATTTGAGCCTTAGATGCAGCTGCAGCATGGACCAGCAACCCGGAGGACAGCCATTCTGGTGATAGGGATGTGCAGCCTTCAGAAACAGGACAGTTCACATTTTCCTCACAGGACTTAAAAAGTTATCTGGAGTTAAACACACTTGAACTGCAGGCCAAACCTTTGTTATCAGAATTAGCAGAGAGACTGCTGCATTTGGAGGTTGAAGAGAATGAGAGACTGTGGTGTTTGGAGGTTGAAGAAAAGGAGAAAAAGTGCCAACATGAGAGGGAGATACTGACTCTTTGTCATGGTCATGGAGGCAATGGGAAGGGAATAACTGAACAACAGAAGCAATAAAGGTCAGTACATTTCTTCCACAGTTTACAGAAGATGATAATTTTATATATTTGATAGAGTATGTAAACAGCATAATGTTGACCAAAGGCTCTGGGTATAGTTCCTGACCCCCTCACTCCATGGTAAAGCTGTAACTGATTTTTCTAAATTGTCTTATACTGATTGTTTAAAATATGATAAAGTTAAACAATGTTTATTGGAATGTTTTAAGTTAACACCTGAAGCTTACAGAAGAAAAAGTTTTGTGAGCATAGATGTAAGACAAATGAAAGTGTATATGATTATACTGTTGACTCAAGTACTTATTTTCATAGGTGTATTAGTGGTTGTCAGGTCACCACTTCTAAAAGGCTGGCAGACCTTTTGAAGAGGGAACAAGACCTTAGCACGTTGCCTGAGGAAATGAGAATCTGGTTGGTGGATCAGGAGTGTAACTCTGTAGATAAGTCGGGGAGAAAAGAGGATGTCCATTTAGCATGCAGGGCACCACTGCACAAGAAGGGGATACTCAGTCCTGCCCATGGATGAAACAGAACCTGTGGTGGGTAGCCTTAAGCACCCAACCAGAGTCCACCACTAACAGGAGAAGCCACTAGTGGAGGCACAGGGCCAGGATCAAGGGTTAGATGTTTTAAATGTAACCATAGGGGCCCTTTAGCATACAAATGCCCACTGACACAAGGTTCATAGGTTCATACTAGGCTATCTGCCTAGGGCATTTGTAAGCCTAGCCAGAGTGTGTTTGGCTTTCGTCACCCATTTTAAAATAATTTTGCTAGGCCCTTTTTCGAGGTTAGTATACTGTGCTTCTGTCTAACAGTGACACAGAAGTGATACCTGGGGTAAACCTACGATCTCCCATCCACTCATCAAGATTCCTCTTGAAGAGAGTCAATGAGTGACTCTGTCTAACCTGGACTGGGATTTCATTCCAGAGTGAAGGGAGCCTCTGGGTTATAAATCTGTCCCTCCAACATGTCCTATTTATTTCAGTGCTGAGGTTCAAGTCTCTCGAGCGCATAGCTCGATGGGATTTGTATTTTCTGAGGTGCAGCATATCCATTAATTCCAGGTTGGACATGGCTTTATACGTCAGGCACAGATTGCCTCTGAGCAGGCAGTATGCCACTGAGTAGAGCTGGAGTTTCTTTAACTGGGCAGCATATGGCATCTGTTTGAGCCCTTTGATCCTCTTGGCGAGGTACTTTTGGGGTCTTTCCAGTTGCTGCAGGTGTCTGGTAAGGTACATCCCAAAAGGGGCATTGTACTAAATTATGGGCCTGATGAGGGATGAGTAAAGAGGCACGATGACCTCCCCTGATCTAGATGTGAATCCCTTCATGATTAGGTGGGCTATATAAAATGTTTTTCTAACCACTTTGGCCACGTGGCTGTCAAATGAGAGATTGCTATCAACTTGGGTCCCCTGGTCCCTAATTACTTCTTCTGTACTTAATGAATTACCACCTATGTGGTAATTTGTGGGCACTTTGTTTTTGCCAAAGGGGATGACTATACACTTTTTGGCATTTAGCTTGAGGCCATGGCTCTGGCACCAGTTGTCTGTTTCTATGAGGCCCTTTTGGAAGATGCTTGTGTCGGCTGGAGTGTCGATTATGTCACCCAGTTTGCAGTCATCTGCAAACTTGGTCAGCCACAGTCCTTCTGTGTTGGCCTGTACCTCCGAGAAATATATACCAAAAAAGAGAGGTCTCAGCACTGATCCTTGTGGGACGCCACTTGTAACTGGTTTGGAGTGTCACATGGCTCCAGCAATTCTAACCATGTGGGTTCTGTCCTAGAGCCAGTTTGCAACCCATCTAGTGACATTAGGGATTTATATTTAAGCTGGTGAGCTTATCTATAATGCCTGAGTGAGGTATTGTATCGAAGGCTTTTGTGAGGTCCAGGTAGGCTGTGTGGACCACCTTCCCCTCTTCAATGGCCTTAGTTACTGTTTCAAAGAAATCAACCAGGTTTAAGAGGCAGGATCTTCCCTTAACAAGGCCAAACTGGGTAGGATCCAGTGTCTGTAGGTCCTCAATATCTTTATTTATGAGGTCCATGATGATCCTTTCCATAGCTTTGCAGACCAAGCTAGTCAGGCTTCTGGGGCGATAGTTTCCAGGATCCGTTGAGGCACCACCTTTGTGGAGAGGGACCACTGTTGCTGTTCGCCACTCTTTGGGTACATATCCTGTAGTAAGGCTGAGATTGAACAATAGTTTTATGTTTGGGTTTAGCTCTTCTTGGAGTTCATGTAGGATGCAGCCCGGGACACCGTCTGGTCCCATTGATGCTGTATTTTTTGCTTTGGAGAGGGCAGCTCTTACCTGAGCATCTGAGATGTCAAGGGGGCAGCACTCTTCTGGGATAGATATTTGCCCTTTTGGTGGGGGGGTGTTTGCGCTGAACCTGTCAGCTAGGATGTTGGCAATGTCTGTGGGTTCTGTGTATTTTTTTGTCATTTTGGACTAATTCTGAGCATATCTGGGAATTCCCACCCAGGTTCCTAACATAACTAAAGAAAGCCTTGTGATTATCCTTAGTGTCCTGTGCAATTTTCAAAGCTGGCTTAGACGATTTTATGAGTGCCCGTAGTTTTTTGCTAATACTGATCAGAGATGCCTTTCCTTGTTGGGATTTTGCTCTATCATGCTTCCTCCTTCTATTGTATAGTTTGTTTATGGCTGGGGTCCACCAGACAGGACGTCTGCCTTTGGAGGATTGGGACTTGGTTTTATTTGGGATTGCATGATCCATGCATTCCTGAAGGTGTTCATAGAATGCATTTATAACGGATTCTGCGGTCTGGGCCGTATTTTCCACAGGTCCGGGGGCTTTCAAGGATTCCACCTCGGTTTTGAGGAGTGTGAAATTTGCATTAGAGAAGTTTTTCACTGTGGTTTTCTGGGCAGGGGGTGGAGTCGGGATGTGAATATCCAGTGAGATTAGTTTATGGTCTGATCTTACCAATGAGGGATACACTTCTGGTCTGGAGCATAGAGTCCCCATGTTGGTGATGATCAGGTCCAGTATGTTTTCCCCTCTTGTGGGAGTGGTAACAAGTTGTTCCATAGCATTTGAGTTTATAAATTCTAGGAACCTTTGGGCTAGGGTGTGGAGCTAGAGTAATGCTCCCAGTCTATGTTTGGGTAGTTGAAGTCGCCCAATATAATGGTGTTTGGAGAGACCTTCATATTTTCCAGTGTTTTCAGGAAGGCCGAGTGGGGTTCCTGGGTTTGGGAGGGTGGTCTGTAGCAGGCTATAAACTGGAAGGCAGTTTTACCCACTGTTAGTTGCACATGGATAGTCTCTGATGCTTCGTGCTGTGCCACCAACCTGGAGGTGTGGGTATCTTTGACGAATATTGATACCCCCCTCCTTTTGTGGTTCGGTCCAAGTTTTGGGGCCAAAAAGCATGGTATGAGGTATAACCTGGTAGTGCTGGGGTGCTCTTGGGAGCCTTGAACCAGGTTTCCGTTACTGCACAGATATCGATGTTCTCCATGCCAAGGAAAGTTTTGAGTGCATGCATCTTGAGGTTTAGACTTCTGGCATTGAGTAGCATTACTCTTAGTTTCTTATCCCTTGTGATACCTATGGAGGTGGGTTTGTCTTTTGAGCCTTGCCTAAAAAAGGCACTATGGGGGTAGCAAGAGCCTTTGCCAATATCCGAAAGCCCAGGGGTGACAGGTGCAAGCCGTCCCTAGCAAAGCATCGTGGTTTGTCGAGCATGTCATCCCAGGCTGACTGGCATTGGATCCCCTTTAAATGACACCAATACTTAAGCCAATTGTTGAAATTGATCATCTTGTCTTCATATTGTGGCATCATTCTTGGTGAGGGTAAGATGCTACTCAAGGTCAGGGTCATACCGGCCTGGGCTACATGCTCAGAGAGCTCCTCTATGTCTCTTTTCATGTAGTCCAGGCAGGTACGTCTCAGGTCATTCACACCAGCATGGACAATGACTGAGTCATATTTGTACTTGCCTTGGAGTGACCTGAGTGCTTGTGTTATGTGGTGGATCCTAGCGCCCGACAGGCAGCTCACCATGACCTTCTCCTTGTTCAGCCTGGTGAGCGGGATGTCAGTGTGCCTGACAATAGAGTCACCTATTACAAGTGTATCAGGTGTGTTGTTTAGCCTTAAGGGTTGTGACTGTTCAGCACACTGGCTTTGTGAGCTATATGTTGTCCGTGTTTTGTTTTGGGGTAGTGGTTTCTTGGGTGTCTGCTTTGGAGGTCTCTGCTGCTTAGGCAGATTTTTATTTAGAGCCTCCGAGTATGTTTTTGTGTGTTTATGTGTTTGGTTTGCTGTTGTGGTAGGTCTATGTGAGACTGGAATTGTAGTGAGTGTGGTTTCCTTCTCCTTCTGACTGGTTATGCCAGTACTGAGTTGAGAGAGCTTAGCCTCCAGTATGGCTATATGGTTACATCTCTCACATGTGTTGGAATTTGTTGGGAGGAGGAGAGGGTTGCCTGTGTACATGAGGCAGTTGTAACATTGCCTCAAGATTCCCAGATTCACCTGCTGGACCGGAGAGGAGATTGACAACTGACCTTTGGACATGCTAGAATAGTATTGGGAATTCCTTTATAATTGAAAAAAAGAGCTAATGGGGAACAAGGTACTCAAGGGGAGTTTGTGAGGGTGTAGTGCTTTTAATTTTTTAGTGCTGACTTATATAATTGCTTTAGTGGGCAAGTGCCAGGTAACTTAAATGCAATGTGTTACAGGTAACTTAAATGCAAAAATGACAAACAGTAACTTTCTTTCAAGTGAAACAAGGAAATAAGTACAGTAAGCAATGCAGGTATCACTAGGGATCCACAGAAGCACCGAAAAGCCAAGTTTTAGGTGGAATTAGCATTTCAGGGAAATAACAAGCAAACAAACAACAAGCATACAAACAAAGCTAGATTCAGCAGGCCTGGATCTAGTCTATGCTACAGCAAACAAGGTGTACCAATTTCAGTAAGAAACAGTTCAAATATGCAGGCACTATAAGCCTTTAACCAGAAATTCCCAGCTCAGAAGGGCAGAGTCCAGCCTCTCTTCCCACAAGAGTGCAGACCACGAACCTTCTTAATGTAAATTAACTGGCCTGAAGCCCAAATGCTTAAACCAGAGCTAATATACTTTTAGAATAACAGACACTGAGCCCTCAATCAGCAGTTCCCAACTTAGAAGGATATAAGCTACCTGTCCTGCCACCACAGTGCAGGCCACAAACCTTCCTAATGTAAAACAACTGGTCTGAAGCCCAAGTGCTTAATCCAAAAGACTTAGAATGATAGCTACACTTTAATCAAGTTACTACCAAGCAGTAATAAATACAATTGAATACTTTAAAGAATGCCTGGATTAGTGCTCAAGTTATACATCAAAGCTAGATTCAGCAGGCCTGGATCTAGTCTATGCTACAGCAAACAAGGTGTACCAATTTCAGTAAGCAGTTCAAATATGCAGGCACTATAAGCCTTTAACCAGAAATTCCCAGCTCAGAAGGGCAGAGTCCAGCCTCTCCTTGCACAAGAGTGCAGACCACGAACTCTTCTAATGTAAAATAACTGGCCTGAAGCCCAAGTGCTTAAACCAGAATTAATACACTTTTAGAATAACAGACACTGAGCCCTCAATCAGCAGTTCCCAACTTAGAAGGATGTAAGCTACCTGTTCTGCCACCACAGTGCAGACCACAAACCTTCTTAATGTAAAACAACTGGTCTGAAGCCCAAGTGCTTAAACTAAAAGGCTTAGAATGAGATACACCAAGCAGTAATAAATACAATTGAGTACTTTTAAGATGACGCAAAAGCAAAATAAAGTAGGAAGAAACACAAATACAGTAAAAGCAGATACATTTTTTTTTTGGGTGGGAAACAAAAGGTGACAAAGTCAAAAAATGGGAATAACAGCATGCCAGTGGTAAGTTTTCTGGAGACAACAGGGCACCAAACTGTCACTGGAGTTTGTATCCTAGCTTAGTAGATGGAAGACAGACCACTGCTAACAGAGACACAGCCTCTGACAACCACTGTGAAGTCTGCAGTGGTTAAAAAAGGAGCAGTATTTTATTGGGCAGTCCACTCCAGTCACAGCTTTAGGAGGTACTGGTGTTCCTGTATAAAGGGTGACTGCAAGGACAGAGATGAGTGGTAGTACCCAGGCTGACAGTGAGGCACCGCTGTCAGAAGATACCAGGCTTCCTATGGAAAGGGAGCTGGGAAGGGTCATACAGGTAGATTTGTGACAGGCTCAGCTTTTGGACCCTACCTCATGAGGCTTGAAGAAGGTAGGTAAGGAGGCACCTGATTCTCAAGGAAATGGGGAGTCTGTGTACTGGAACAAAGGGTTACTGTATAGAGAGTGGGCCTCTGATAGAGGGTGAGAAGGTAAGTTAATACACCAGTTCATAGTGCTCAGAGCCTATCATCTGGCACTTCTAGCCATAGCCCATGACATTCCTTTTGCGGGTCATATGGGCATAAAGCATACCATGAGATGTATTATGCAGAACTTTTATTGGGCTGGTATTGCAAGGGATGTAACAGGGTACTGCAGGACCTGTGAGCATGCAAAAAGGTAGGCAAGGCAAGAGACAAGGTCAAAGCTCCTTTGATACCTTTGCCTGTGATTGAAGAGCTATTTCAAAGGGTAGCTATGGAAATTATGGGGCCTCTGAGTACCCAAAGTTCCACAGGGAAGAAGTATATCCTGGTGGTAGTAGATTATGCTACTAGATACCCCGGGATAGTGGCTCTGTCCTCTATTGAAACAGAGAAGGAGGCAAATGATTTGTTAGAGATTTTTCACAGGGTAGGTTTCCCAAAAAAAATACTGACTGACAGAAGTACCAATTTCACATCAGACCTGCTGGCTTGTCTATAGACGTGCTGTGGGTTGAAGCACCTAAGAAACACCCTTTAACGCCTCCAGACTAATGGTCTTGTGGAGTTGTTAATGTCTACACTAAAGACCATCCTATGGGCATTTGCAGATCAGTTTAAGAGAGAGTGGGACAAATATTTGCCTCATTTGCTGTTTGCAAACAGAGAAGTACCACAGAAATCCACAGGTTTTTCACCCTTTGAATTGCTTTGTGGGCATAGGGTGAGGGGGCCTTTAGATTTGACTCATGATAAGTGGGAGGGTGACTGTAAATCCCACAAGGACTTTGTTGTGGCATACAGTATGTCCTATTCCTCAGGAAAAGGCTTAGGGAGCCCATGTGATTGGCCTGGTGTACCTGGTAGGAACCCAACAGCAGAAAAAGGTCTGGTATGACAGGAATGCTCAAGCCCAAGAATATGCTGTTGGGCAGCAGGTTATTGTGCTCATTCTTGTCAGACACAGTAAGCTGTAGGCAGCTTGTGAGGGACTCTTTGAAGTAGTAAGGAAGGTCAGTCATGTTAATTACATGATAAACCTGCTAGACAGGAAGCAGGCATTCCAAAAGGTTAAAGGGACTTTGGGAGCACCCTCTCTGTTAGCCAGTCCAGAGTACAGCAAATAATTTGTTGTGCAGGTGGATGATTCAAATCATGGGGTGAGTAGGCTGTACTAAACCAGGTTTTCTCAGTAGAAGAAGAGCACCCAGTTGTATATCTCAGCCGTAGACTCCAAACCAGGGAGAATATTATGCAACTATAGAAAAAAAATGTCTAGCCATACTATGGAGACTGCAGAAACAACAGCACTATCTGTATGGATGGAAATTCACTGTGGTTACAGGCCACAATTCCTTAACATGGTTACATCATGCTAGTCAGCAAAATGCTAAGTTATTAATGTGGAGCCTAGAGTTGCAGGCAGGTGACATGACAGTGCAGTACCATAGTGGGGTCAGCAATGTCAATGCAGATGGGCTTTCAAGACAAGGTATAGGTTAATTTGTTCCCAGACAACCCCTTTCTCTCAAGCAATGTTTTTCCAGGGTCACTTTAAAAACTAGCCTGAGTCTTCAAAGGGGAGAGAGATGTGATGATATGAGGTAGTGCCTTCTGTGCCAAGGAGAGTAGGCCAGTGCATGTGTAACATATGTCAGCATATCTTACTAGAGTTTTATAAAGAATTTTATGTCATTTGTCTATCACACTGATTTTTACAGATGCCTGTGTTAAAAATGCATTTGCAAAGTTGCTTGTGTTAAAAATGTATCAACAATGGGTCCTGTTGGACATAAAAGAGATATACATGTATGCCAGTATTATTATAACTGACTAAATTTATATATTTTAAAAGAGAATTCTGTAACGGAAGAGTTTAATATCAGTCCAGCTAATTTTGAAAAATAGGTTGAAAATTAAATGGCTTGCTTAAGGCCATAAATATTTTATCTTACAGATCTGATTGCAGCCAGAGACAACAATGTCTGGGAAAACCAGTACTAGGAATCTTACAGTATTGTCCTTAGGGATGAACTAATTGCTAACCTGGAAGGATGGATTTTTTTTTAAGTTGTTTCACAGCTTTCAAATGCTGCAACAGATCTTAGCAAAGCTCTGGGTGTGTATTGTACCAGAGTCAGGTGACCAGATGTAATGTCATTCTATAACCAGCACTGAAATTATTATCTTTTTTTTTAGATATTAGTAAGAGATGTGATGGAACACTCACAGCACTTTGTTCTTCGGAACGTGACAGGAAAAATCTCTGACAGATATCTCACACAATGACACACCACATCTTGCCTTGCTGTAGTACTAACTTAACTAGTGAACCTTAATTCTTTAGTCAGTCAGGAAAATATAGTGAGATGGGCTATGTTTTGCTTTTCCTGCATCTGTGTGTATCTATCTATGTTATTTTTTTATATCTCCTGTGATAGAAACTTTGGTGTTTATTAAAACTAGATATTGAGTATTCTCATGTTTTCGATTTTATTATTTATTATTAAATATTTCTATACCTTTCATTGTGGCTGGTCTTTTAGACAATACTTTAACAACTTAAGAGTACTTATGCTTATTTTAGTGAAACTGTGGATGCTCCTGAAAGCCTTGTTGCATTGGTGAAACTCTACCATTTGTATTAGCTTTATTTTACTCAGTAAAATTGGGTACCATTGTAAGATCCTTAGAGTAGCTGACTGGTGGAGCATAATTACCTTATAGTCTGGGCAGAGAGGGGTACAGCTGGTAAGATTGTGCCAGCCTTTCTCAGGTGTGTGTGTGTGTGTGTGTGTGTGTGTGTGTGTGTGTGTGTGTGTGTGTGTGTGTGTGTGTGTGTGTGTGTCAGTTACTTAGACCAGGGACACAGAACTCCAAAGTGGTCAGTGTGGAGTCTTGTTTGGTACCTGGAGAAAGGGAAATATTCCAGACCCAGGTATGGAATGCACTGCCTGTGTGCTCTTAAGGAAAACTGTGCTTGATGCAGAGAGCTGTATCTGAAAATACTGTCTACATCCATTTTAGTTTCTAGTGGCTGTCCTTCACTGGTGTCAGTGGTGAGGATTGAGACTCCTTGGTTAGTGGTCCAGAGTAGGGACTATCACAAGTATTTCTACAGGAAACATATTTACTTAATAAAGATGTAAATAAGCTTTCATTAAATATTCATTTGGTTTTAGCATTTCTGACATTTGAGTAAAGAAGAGGCACCCTCATTTTATGGAAGAATTCACCTGTAATGCTTAAAGTAAAAGATACCTATGTTGATAAAATGATATGTTAAGCATTGTTATAACTGAGTGGAACAGAAAATTATATACATTGGTGAGCTGTTATTAGATTACAGGGCTTGGAGCTAAAGATACAAAAAAATGCCTAGATATTTTTTTTGTAAGGTCATAATGGCTAGTGATTTTAATTTTATTTTATCGGACAAATATTCCATTGCAGATAGAAAGCTGTGAATCATATCTTTGGCCAAACACTTAATGAATTTTGTAAATCTAATGAATTTAAATGATATATATGAGCTAAGGAAAACAAGTCACTTTAATTTACATGTTATTCATATAGACATAGAACACAAAGAAAAACTGATACAATTTTTGTCTCAAACATTGCATATTACAGAAGTTTCAGTAGTTTCATGCCCATTATCACTCCATAATGCTATAGTCTTTAATATTATTTTAAATACTGACAATAAAAAACATTACAGGAGATTACCAGCATACATTAGTAAAATAAAAGGATTCAAGGATTGGCATGTTAAAAGAAAGCAACAGTTTCATAGAAAGAATAATGAATCATGAAGTAACCGACATTGTACTCTGGGATTCACTAAAGGCTTACTTAAATGGAAAGAGTTACAAACTGGTATATTAGTAAAAAAAAAAAAAGAGAGAGAGAATAGGACAAAGAACTGAATACACCAGAGGCCAAAACAGACACACTAAAGTTAAACCTTAAACCAAATGACATTCCCCCAGATTCTCAAAAGCTTGCACGGAGTGCAAGATCAGTGCAGGAGCTCAAGCAGGCAATATGTCTGCCATGCGATCCAAGAACAGCCTGCAGGGGGGTGCACGAGAGCTCCTGCACTAATCCTGCACAGATGAAGCCCTTGTATGCAAATCACCCCATTTGCAGGAGACATCCATGCAAATGAGGTGATTTTGCAATCCAGGAAGCTTGTGACCATCCGTGCAGGCATAGTGCAATTGGCAGAAATGTACTTGGTTAGTAACCGAGTACATTTCTGCAAAATACAAAACAGAGCTGTGACAGCTCCAAATTAAGGATGCATATCATGTAGCAAGCATGCCGATGGTCAAGTATAAGGCCATTGTCTTGCAAACAATAGAAAAAAATTTAAAAAATCAACTTTTATTTTTTTTTAGCCGATCTTGGCTGTTTAAGCGTATGGCAGCGGCACGCAAACGGGATCGGGGAGAAAAATAACAAAATGAACCTAAATTAAGCATTCTAACTAAAATCAGTATTCTGTCATGCAAGTAAATGGCAGGCAGAAGAGAACTGGGCCAGGAAGTAGAGGTTGCTAAAGGGGGAGGCTCAGTGTGAGACATGTAACTATGCATTAGCAGGCAATCCTATACAAATGAGGGGAAGGATAGTGAAACCCAATTTACCCGAGTATGTGAGTCAGGTCCCAACAGTGTAAGAGTAGGAATAGCTTGGTGCAAGCCTAGGAGGTAGGTGACATCATCGGGGGGTGTCAGGCATACTGCAAGCAGATTGAAGCCCTGTGACTCAGGTTTGCTCCTAGTCTAGCACAACTAAGCTAGGGGGTGTGTCTAACCTGCCTAGCAGTCTTTACAAAGCCTAAGCGGGTGTGTGTGCCTTGCTTTTACAGGAGGAAAAAAGAAGCTAAACAGGAAATAGCAGCACTGTGCACATTTGAGCACTCTGTTTGTATGGCACGCCCACGGGCTTAAACAGGAAGGCAATGGGAAGGGAAAACAGCAGTAGGAAGGTAATCAAAAAGTACTAGCTTAGCTGGCAGGTGAAATGTATCAGAATCAACCAATTACACAGGCAGCAGACGAGCCCAGCCCAGAACACTACTATAAACTATGCAGACACCTACCCCTCTGATTTTTCCCACACTCTACACCACCGGAGTAAACAAGCAGGGAACTTTTAACACTCGCAGCAGCAAAATGTTAGGGGCTGCAATAACTATCATACAACTTGTGGAAGATGCTGAGGGTAGTGAGGATGTGAATGCTGCCGAGCAACCCACAGTGAGGAGATGGAGAAGAGTGTACAGGTGCAGGGTAACCTACCAAGGGCTACATGAGCTGGAGATAGTGGAGCACTATAGGGTGGACAGGGACCTCCTACAGCAAATTGTTGAGCTGTGCCAGCCACGCCTGACACACAGAACTAACAGAGGGGAACCCATCCCAGTGGATACCAAGGTATGTGTAGGCCTAAGAATACTAGCTACAGGTACCTTACAAAGGCTAACTGGGGATATGATGGGGATTACACAGGCATCAGCATCCAGGGTACTCCACCAGTTCCTGTATGCCATGTCAGCACATGTCAGTGAGCACGTATATTTCCCCAACACCCATGAGGCGTTGGCCAGCAATATGCATCTCTTCCACCAAAAAGCAGAATACCATGAGATAGTGGATGCAATAGACTGCATGCACATATGCATCAAAGCACCACCTGGTAAGTGGGGTAGGGTCTACATCAACCGCAAGGGCATCCCCTCCATCAACTGCCAGGTTGTGTGCGATGCACAGGGCATAATAATAAATGGGTTTGCTGGCTGCCCTGGAAGCTATCACAGTTCCCACATCTGGCATCTGACGCAGCTGTACCAGAGATTTGCCAATGGTGACATCCCACATGGTCACCTAGTTGGGGGATGCTGGATACGCACTGGAGCCGTGGCTGATGACACCCATCAGAAATGCACACACACCCAAACAAGAACTCCATAATGAGGCACACTCACAAACAAGAATCATAATAGAGCGTGTGTTTGGGATGCTCAAGTCATGGTTCTGGTGCCTGGACACATCCGGGAGAGCCTTGCAGTACTCACCAGCTACATGTACCCAAATTGTCCTTGTATGTGCCATGCTACACAATATGATCCTGCAGATATAGCTGCAGCAGGAACAGCACGGGGCAGGGCCACACAGCCCCCCACCATTGCCAAGGCCTGCACAGGCAAAGATTGACTCAGAGGAGGAGCAACCTGAGCCTGCCCCAGTAGGCAGAAGGAGGCATGCCCAGTATGCCCTGGCCTTGGCAAAGAGGCAATGCATAGCACATACACTGACACAGGAGGGACCCAGGGAATAACACCTCTCTCTGACTCTCACATACAGAAAAAGGGATGCCAAACATTACACTATCTGTGCCTAACCATGTGTAGGGAGTGTACTATGTGCATCTGACATAGATAGCCCTGCCGCACCACCCTCAATACTGGGACACCCATGAGGTAAGTGACTCACACATGCCAGTCAGGGGGGTCACATACCCAACAACAGTCACAGATAGCAGGACAGGTGTAGACAAACACAAATGCTGTGCTATGGCCTCTGAATGAGGCCTATGGGTAACCCCCCCCAGGCCTACACAGACAGACTACAGCAAGCCAGGCAGTGGGATGTCAATTGTGAAGGCTATGAAGTCAGAAACTAATAGGTAGGTAATTAAAAGATAAGATCTGTAGTACACTGGCATGACTTTAGCCAGCATGATAGGTAAGACTACGGACTGAAATGGAGTGCCCAACATACCAGTACAGTCCTAGAAAATGTGCACAAGTGTCAGGTGTGCCCCCCATCCTGTGTAGACATATAGTAACAGTCAGGTGTCCCCCCCAATCCTGTGTAGAAATGTAGAAATAGTCAGGTGTGCTGCCCCATCCTACACAGAAATATAGTAACAGTCAGGTGTGCCCCCCCCCCAATCCTGTGTAGAAATGTAGAAATAGTCAGGTGTGCCCCCCCCCCCCATCCTACACAGAAATATAGTAACAGTCAGGCCTACCCCCCATCCTACACAGAAATATAGTAGCAGTCAGGTGTGCCACCCCAAACCCGTGTAGAAATGTAGCAACAGTCAGGTGTGCCTCCCCCGCTATGCAGAAAGGCAGTAACAGTCAATGCCAAAAGATCGATGGATACCCTGCAGAGACAGCATGCTACCTGTTGGTGTACAACACAAAGGTCAGGGCTGCAGTATAATCTACCTGGACTTGATCCACACATGCAATACAGATGCCTATACTGGACATGCTCACACACTTAGAGAAATGAAGGCAATGTCAGTCAACAACGTACTGAAAGGTCATACTTGGCATGCTCACACACTTACATGAAGGCCATGTCTGCAAACACCAATGGACCAGACATATCTGGCAGTTGCAGTTGTTAGTGCAGACACTTGTCAGTATGCACTAACAACTGTGACTGCCAGATATGTTAGTGCAGACACTTGTCAGTATGCACCACTCATGCCTTGCACACACAGTGGATAGGAATACAGACAAATATGTAAGGACAACACACTAAAATAAGCCAAAGGTAGATGGACATAGATGTGGAAGAGGGTGACTGTGACAAGACGCCATCCAGGCCTGCTCCACCCAGCACACAGCCAAAGGGTCCCAAACACATGAGGTGCAGATATCACTCACTGCAGATACTAGCCACCAGTATCTGTCAGCATTACAGACTATGTGGTGTACGTGCCATCTGTGCAGCATGACTGTACAAGGAAGCTATCATCTAGAGGCTGTATACATGTACCTGTGAAATATGACCCTGTGTGTGCCCACATGTGGCGTGTCAACCCCTAGATGAATGGGTTATGGACCATGCACATACACTGCCCTCCCCATAGCTCTACTATGACAAGCCTGCTGAGGTCATCCAATGTGAAATACTCCTTTGGGAGGGTCATAGCCTAGTAATCTCTGTGGTGTGTTCCATAACTGCATACTGCTATAGTGTGATAAGCTAGTCAGGTAGGAGTCTGAATCCCAGACTTGGCAACTGTGTGTGTATGTATCTGTTTGTGTGCGTGTCAGTCTGAGTGTGTAGAGAGCAATGCTTTTTAGGGTAGTCACACTCCCAACAATTCAAATGCTCAACCTTGGCAAGGCTGCTGATGTCATCCACCTAGAAATACATCTCTGGGAAGACTGCAGCCCAGTAATCTCTATAGTGTGCCCTGTAACTGTGTACTGCTGTCATGTGATAAAGTAGTTGGGTAGGTGTTCTAAGCCAAGACATGGCAAGTGTGTGTGTCTGTGTGTGTGTGTGTGTGTGTGTGTGTGTGTGTGTGTGTGTGTGTGTGTGTGTGTGTGTGTCTGTGTAGACAGCAATGCTTTTTAGGGTACTCACACTGCCTACAAGTCATATACTCAACTTTGGCAAGGCTGCTGATGCCATCCACCTAGAAACACTCTTCTGGGAAGATTGCAGCCCAGTAATCTCTGTAGGCCATCCTGTAACTGTGTACTGCTGTAGTGTGATAATGTAGGAAGGTAGATGTTCTAATCTCAGACATGGCAGGTGTGTGTGTCTGTCTAACTGGATCTGTCTGTGTAGAAAGCAATACTTTCTAGGGTACTCACACTCCCTACAACTGATATGCTCAACTTTGGCAAGGCTGCTGATATCACCCACCTAGAAATACTCCTCTGGGAAGGTTGTAGTCCAGTAATCTCTGTAGTGCGTGCCATAACTGTGTACTACTGTAGCGTGATTTAGAACTGTGTTAGGATTCCATCCCCACCCATGGCAGTTGTGGATGTTTTGTGTGTGTTACAATGTCTCTGTATGGAGCAATGCATTTTAGGCTAGTCACATGCAGTACATTTCAGATGGTCTACTTTGGCAATCCTGCTTTGGCATTCATTGTGAAAAACACCTATGGGGAAGGGGTTTTCCAGTAATCCCCATGGTGAGTCCTGTAACAGCTCCATGCTGTAGTGCGATATAGACCCCCTGTTAAGGGTTCTGTACCCACACATGTTGGTCGTGGATGTTTTATGTGTGTGTCACTGTCTGTGTGGGGAGCAACGCATTTTAGGCTAGTTACAAGCAGTACATCTCAAGTGGCCTACTTTGGCAATCCTGCTGATGTCATTCATTGTGAAATACACCTTTGGGGAAGGTGTTTTCATGTAATCCCCATGGTGTGTCTTATAACAGCTCCATGCTGTAGTGTGATATATAGACCTCTGTTAGGTATTCTATACCCACACATGTCAGTAGTGGATATTTTGTGTGTGTGTGTCACTGTCTGTGTAGGGAGCAATGCATTTTAGGTTAGTCACATGCAGTACATTTCAAATGGCATACTTTGGCAATCCTGCTGATGTCATTCAGTGTGAAATACACCTTTGGGGAAGGAGCTCGCTAGTAATCTCAGTGGCATGTACTATAACTGCATAGTGCTATAGTGTAATAAATTTGTTAGGCAGGGGTTCTACTCCCAGACATGATAGGTGTGTGTGTGTGTTTGTAACTTGTATCTTGTGTGGAGGTAAGTGTGTGGCCAATGTGGAGCATATTTTTTATATGGTGACCCTACTATATATCACAATGTCCACCATACAGGGATAACAGATGTGAAATAGCTGAGAGGCTAGGGTGCAAAGCCATACCCATACATGTGACATCAAGGCCAGGCAGTCACAGTTAGCAACCCCAGTATTACCCAGAGCACACTCTCAACCCATGTCTCATATACACACACACATGTCTAGGCAACAGCCAGTATGTGGGTAGTACACTGCATATTGGCCACTGATAGTAACTATGGAGTGATAGCAGTGGGCTACAGAGTGCATGGCACCCTGTCCCTCTGTCCAATATGCATATACATGCAGACAGTGCACCTCCCCCATGTTCCCCAATGGACACCTGCAACACCTGTGGTGCAATCACATGTGACCCACAGAGGACATACCATGCCTGACAACATGCTCTGTATGGACAGATGCCACTGACA
The DNA here is from genome assembly GCF_019279795.1 of Protopterus annectens. NCBI lineage: Eukaryota > Metazoa > Chordata > Ceratodontiformes > Protopteridae > Protopterus > Protopterus annectens. The sequence goes on along the minus strand of NC_056741.1, from coordinate 439,972,029 downwards.
CCAAGGAATGCTGTTAGCATGCTATCAGTGTAGGTGCAGGGTAAACCTGCTGCCCATTACCAGTTCCCACCACAGGTGGGCAGGACTGGCACATCTGATGATAATCTGTGTTCACAACATGGGCCAGACACCCCAGGTACAGTTCCACATGTCACTGTACATGCATGCGGGAGTTGTGTACATCCCAGACACCGTCCATGTTATGGACTAAGGAACACATACATGGCAAGTGATGCACAGCATTGGCCACACACAATAGTCACACAGGTGACTGGATGGGGGATACAATGCCCACCTGTGTGGGCAAATGCAGAAACTACAGCCCTGAGCCACAATGTAGACCATTGTCATGTGGCCTGATGCCAAGGTATACCCATCGTCTCATCTTGTATAGCCATCTGGCACAGTCGACCATTACACACCCATGCAGACATGCACACATGCATGTCAGTACTGGCACCCTGTGTGTTTGTGTGTGTATTGCATGGTGCGTATGTTCACATCCACATTCACTACAACCCCCATTGGCATTCTGAAGCATGCTGTCTGATGTCAGAAACCTCCTCATAACCTTTGCCCATACAACCTCCGTATGACCCGTGTGGTGCATGTAATACCTGCATAGTGATGTTTTTTGGCAATCCCACTACTGATGAGTCATAATCCTGGCCCTGCCAAGTGTGTCAATGTATGTGCGTCCCTGTGAGAGTGTGGCGGTGTTGACACTGGCACCTGTTCATGCAGACAGGCACGTGTATGTCACCTACCATACAGCGACAGTATCCCTGTTGCAGATGTCATTCACCATCACATATATGTTCTGAGGGCTCCATAACAGGTAACCCATGTGGTGCATCCAATAACTGCATAGAACTGTGATAGTACAACATAGTTATCAGGTGTTTGATACCCTGTGCTGGTAGGTGTGTGACATAAACATGCTTAGGTTTAACTCTCTCACCCCTCCCTGACTTGTCTTTGCCTCTGTCTGCCTCTCCCACTTCCTCTCTGGTGGATGTGTAGACCTACACCTGCTTTGCTTAGGCAGCAGAATGTGTATTTTAAGTGATACTCATGATCAGCTGATGGCCTCTGCACAAATTACAGGCCTCCCCTAGCTGGTTGCACGTGGAACACACTCCAATATCTAGGAACATCATGTTGGTGTTGGCTCTTTTCATTCACAGTGAGCAGAAACTAGATCTGTTGTTTGGCAAACAGCATCTCAGATGGATTGGGGATTTACCTCCAACAACATATACTGTAGAAATAGAGCACACACAGGAGGGGGATGTGCCTGACCTGACTACAGACTGAAAGTGCTGCTATACTGCATTTGGATTAATGTTGGTTTAACAGTGTATGTGTGGATATGGCTGTCCTACATGTCTCAATACCTGCCATGTCAGTTCTATGTTTATGAGGAATCCCCATCTGCAGGGTCATCTGCAGACTGGACAGTGTGTTGTGGCTTTGGTTTCATGAGTTACCCACAGAGCATCTATCTGTGGACTGCAGAAGGTAGTGTTAGGATAGCAGTCTGTAGATGGTGAAAGTCGTGACAGTTGCTGACTACATATCCCTCATAGGGCATATGTTGCAACAAACCCTGTTACAACAGTAAATGTTTGAGGTTATCACAGTAACATGCCAATATCGGCCCTGTATATTTCCTTTCAGCCACAAGAGGTACATATGTGCTGTACACCATAATTAGTGTCATCATATCTGATAACAAGCCAGGGAGATATCAGACTGCTACACATGTTATGTACAGTAGAGGTTATATTTGATGACATAACCTGGACATGCTGTGGTTGTTTGTACAGTACTGAAGTCTGTGTACTGTTAAGGGAGGCCTGGCAGCAGTACATCTGGCAAGTACCTGCCCATGACCTCTCACTGAGTAAGTACACTAAGCTACTAGGCATGTGAATGTTGACAGCGTGTGTATTGTTAATTTGTACCTTGGCCTGTGTACAGACTGTGGTAGTTTTCAATGTCCTACATCCCGTTCTATCTGATGTTACATGCTGCTCCATTGTATTTTACTGTATTGGCTTACATGTTTGTTGGGCCATACAAACACATGTCCCATACCACAGTCAGCCATCAGACCAAACTGTGTAGCAGCCCAGTATATGTAGGGTTAGTGTGTGATTGGCACATATGAGGATGGTGTTGAACAGATAGTCCCTATACTGTAATATTATGCTAGCTTCCCATGTGTGGCTGTGGCTGTGTCCTCACTGGTTGTGGTTATGCACTTTCACACAGGTATATCTTACCCTGTGCTGTGACATGCCTGTACAGCCTGCTATATATGCAGGTACATGTGCATTCCCCCATAGGAGATGTAGGTCAGTGTTGAGCCAGTCTGCCTGTAGCCTGCACAATGCACTGTTACATGCCTAGTAGCTTAGTGTACTTACTCAGTGAGAGGTCATGTGCAGATACTTGCCAGCTGTACTGCTTCCAGGCCTTCCTTAACAGTCATGTATGTCAGACAGAGCAGTGGGATGCTGTACAGCTGTATGCCAATATCTAGTGGATAGTATGTGGCCATGGCAGCCCTGTACCAGCAATTATTACGTGTCAAGCCAGACAGGTGTGTGTGAATGCATAACCTATGGTAGCATATATATACCAGTTGTTATGTGCTATACCCATCTACATAGCTGTTAACATCCATATTGTACAGAGTGTGAAAGAATGTCCACATATTGGCCAATATCTCTGCTGCAGTTGACAGGGGCAGTATGTGCTAGCAGTGGTACTTTACTATGATGTACTTAGGATGTCTGTCAGTAGTCAATGTCACACATGGAAAGCAGATGTGACCTCCCACACACACCATGTCTCTGAAGACAATCCCAATTACAGTAGAAATAGTATATAGAACTGTAATAGTACACAAATAAAGGTTTTCCATTCCTGCAAACCTGTGTGTGGTGTTTCTTTCTATGACCTCTCTGTAGGTATATGTTGCAGGCAATGATTGTCATTTGTATGGGTGGCCCATACAGTGTCCAGTTGTTCAGGTGTGTGGTTGCATAGTGGCTGTTCCATATTTTGTATACCTTTTAAATATGTATCTTACTGTACATATCTCTGCGTGTGTATGTGTAGTCACATGTATATCTATATATATGTAATTATATATAAAGGTATATCTTTATATGCAGATATCTGTCTGTGTATCTGTATCCTGGGGATGTTGATAGCTTCCACGTTTTAGAATTCCTATGGGAGCCAGACTGTACTGCATGATATGTTACGAACACCAGCCTGACATCATACAGGTGGGATGTAGTACTTTTAACATCTTGTGTCCATGTCATGTCAGGTCCTTGTTATGGGATCTGCAACACTTGGTAGTGTATTGCAGGCTGGACATGTTTGGCTGAGGGGTATGCCTATTTGTACAAGACATATATTGTTTGGAGCCTCTCAACCCCATTAACGTTGCATGTGGACGTATCTGTTTTTGTTAATCTACCATTGCTATCTACAGATGTATGGCCACATATACCTATATAGATATATATCAGCTTACATATGTATGACTATGTCCGTATATACCTACATAGCTATATATCTGCGTACAAATATGTACCTTGCTGTGTATATGTAGACATATAGGTGCATATATATATATATATATATATATATATATATATATATATATATATATATATATATATATATATATATATATATATATATATATATATATATGTCGATGTAGGCATTTGCATGTATATATATTCATATATATATATGTATATATATGTAAATATTTCTAAATATACACACACACACATATATATATATATATATATATATATATATATATATATATATTTATATTTATATATATACATATATAGATATGTTGAATCTGTTTAGATATTAATATATTTACACACACACATACATCTAGATGTTGGTATACATTCTCTGCACGGTTGCATGACTGGGCTGGATAATATGTGTCTGAAAACATCAGATTTATGTGTATCTGTCATTTCTTAGTGGTAAATCACCTTGTGTATGGTGCCCAGGGTCATGGGATCGAGCCTTGCTGAGTCTATTATTTTGTTGATGGGCAAAACACAGGCCATTGGATACAAAGTGATTAAGGCACTTTAAAGCAGTGGTAAGCGGGTGTGCACATGTTTGCATGGAGGTAAGCACTGCTAACCTCCGGTCACACCTTCTTCTACTCAGTTAGCTTCCATATTGCTTAATCTGTGTGGGAAGTGCTTACCCCCATGCAGATGCACTTAAACATGCTTACTAGTGCTTAAATATACTTACTACTGCTTATTTGTGCTTAAACCTGCTTACTAGTGCCTTATTCATTATGACACTGACACTTCACATGTGCATTTTCTGCAGTACTCTAGTTCATAAATATGTGTTATTTAGTGGATTTTGCAACAACAAAATTGGTTATAATGTGCTTTGCCATGTAAAATAGACTGTGATGCAGTGGGACTTGAAATGGGAATGCCTACTCATTAGGTGGATGCTCTGCCCACTACACTATTGCTGTGCTGCTTTATTGACATATATCTTCCATAATTTCATACCCATGGTTCCTTCCCCCACCCCCCGAGCTCCACGTACACAGCAACCATCCATTCTCCAGTTACTAGCCCAGCCATACCACACCTCCACACATTGCCCTCTCTCCACTTCTTGGTACTCATCCAGTATACTGTCTCGACTCAAGCTTCTTTATGCTCTTCATCCGTTTAGTCCACGTACATATGAGCCTTGCCTTGTTCATCTTTCGAGACATGTGTAGACAACAGTTTGGCTCACAATTTTTGGTTCATCCTGCCAGGGATGGACCTGTTTTTGCGTCAAGATTAGACTTAGCTGGTCTACACTGTTTCTCCCACTGGTAGCATCCTACCAGGGGTTTGAGAAGCAGTGGTTTGCTCACACACCTGCCCAGTTCATCTCTCGGTTTCGCGGAACCGACGTCCAAAGTTTGACGTTCTGAGCATGAAGCACACCCACACGCCCCCTCAACGTGCACAATTTTTCATTATTTTCTAAGTTTTTTTGCAAGACTACTGTTCTGACATTATGACTGGACAGGCACTGTTTTTTATATACACAGACTGCTCAGAATACTGTATTTGAGCAATGTACAAATGGTTGCTCGTATTAATGTACATAATTACATACATTTCCTATACTGTTGAATGACTGTGCTGGATGATATGTTTGTGATAACATCACTTGTATGTGTGTTTGCCATGGCTTAGTGGTAAATCACTTTGGTTGTAGTGTGCAGGGTCCAGGGTTTGCAACTTAGGAGGGCTGATTATTTTGTTGCTGGGCAGGACGAGAGCTGTTGGATACAGAGTGACTAAGGCACATTTAAGCAATTGTAAGCAGGTTTATACTGGTTTGCATGAGGGTAAGCAATGCTAACCTCCTGCTACAGCTTCTTACAGTCAGTTAGCTTCTACTTTGCTTAATTGGTGTAGGCAATACTTACCCCTGCTCAAACACACTTAAACATGCTTACTAGTGCTGACATATGCTTACTACTGCTTATTTGTGCTTAAACCTGCTTACTAGTGCCTTATTCATTATGACACTGCTACTTCACTACTTCACATGTACATTTCCTGCAGTACTCCAGTTCATAAATATGTGTTATTTAGTGGGTTTTGCAACAAAACTATTGGTTATAACGTGCTTTGCCATGTAAAATAGACTTTGCTGCAGTGGGACTTGAATCGGGAATGCCTGCTCATTAGGCGAATGCTCTGCCCAAGTCACACTATTGCTTACATCCACAAGGTGGTCCGATTAGAACCGCTCCATCCAACACCGGCACACCTCAACCCATAATTTCACACCCATTATCCCCCCGCTCCTCCTCCGCAGCAATAATTCTTTCTCTGGGTGCAGGTCAGGTCTAACCACACCATTACACATTGCCCACTCTCCACTTCTCAGGACCCATTACGTACGTTGTTGACCCATGGATCATCAGGCTTTCCCAACCTTGTAAAAAAAAAAAAAAAAAAAAAAAAAAACAACAAAAGACAAAAGCCAGTCTTGAAAAAGACTGAACGATGAAAAACAACAGTGATTCCAAGTGGAAAATTTATTATTGAAACAAGTCTTAGCGCCTCGGCCACCACAGCCTTCAATGAGCACACAATACATGGCAAAGATACATTCCCTTATATACAGAGTGTAAATAACTTAATTAATAATAAATCAATTAAATAATTAAGTATTAAAGAAACTGCAATCCTTGTTAAATAAAAACCCATACCAAAGATACAAAAATATAATATAAATATAACACACAATATCTAACCTATTATATCAAATATTTCCAATTAATCTCCATATTTAAACCAAAAGGTGATAATGTATTATATTTCAATATAAAAATAGATTCTTTATATAATAACATATTTTTTAACAATCTATGATTTCCTTTTTTAATAAAGATCTGTTCTAAAACAGTAGCTTGTAACAAATCAGCATTCTGGTTATGGGATTGTAAAAAATGTAAAGCCACAGAATGATCTGGTGGCACCCCTTTTAATATTACAAATATGTTCCTGTAATATAAGTTTAAATTTCCTCTTAGTCTCTCCAATATAAAATAGATTACAAGGACATTTAAGGCAATAAATAACTCCCTCTGAGTGACAAGAAAATTGTTTATTAGGTATAAACCTTTTGTTATTTATTCTGTCGAAGGATATTCTAATAAATTGGCATATATTGCAAGACTGACAAGCAAAAGTACCAACATTACTTATTGGAAAATTTAACTGTTCAACAGGATGCCTAAAATATGCTCTTATCAACATATCCCCCAAATTTTGTCCCCTTTAATATGCCACCAAAGTACTAGAGGGAAGCAAATTACCCAATATTCTATCCTTCAGCAAAAACTTCCAATAGTATTTAACTGCATCCCAAATTTCTTGGCTTACCAAATTATATGTAGTGACAAAATACACATCATCCACTGAGGCCTTTTTATTTTGTTTAAATTTATTCCTTGGCAAAAGATGTTTTTCCCCAGAGGTCAAGAATTTATCAACGGATTCCAAAATGGAATCCATAGGATAACCTCTGCATAAAAAAACAACCTTGTAGTCTGAGAATATATGTGCCCTACCACTGCGAATTTGTGTAAAGCTAGGAACCCAAATATGCTATAAATGTTTGGGTTGTCCCGCAAAGGACATTCCTGTTTTATTTCTAGATTAGACTTAACGGGTCAACAATGTTTCTCCCACTGGTAGTATCCTGCCTGTGGTTTGGCAAGCTGTCATTTGTTTACTTTTTTTGTGTGTTTGTATGTTTCACCTGTTTGGCTGTGGGGGGGATATCGGTATGTGTAACACGTATGTTGATTGAGACCCCTCACCCCCATTGGCAGTGCCTGTGGTCATATATGTCATTTTATGTGCTGTATCACACCTATAGATATATACATGTGTATATATATATATATACACACACACACACATATATATATAAATATATATATATATATATATAAATATATATATATATATATATATATATATATATATATATATATATATATATATATATATATATATATATATATATATATATATGTGTGTGTGTGTTGTGTGTGTGCATGCACACACACACACACACACACACACACATATATATATATATATATATATATATATATATATATATATATATATATCTAATGGCATATAGATGTGTGGATGCCTGTATATGTATATATCTATATGTGGATATTTATATATATATATATATATATATATATATATATATATATATATATATGTGTGTAGTACAGAGAGGGAAGAGAGGGAGAGGTATATATCTATTTAGTTATTGATATATATACACACACACATACATCTACACATTTAGCTACTTGTCCTGTAATGCTGAATGGTATTGCTGGATGCTATGTCTGTGGAAACATCAGGGTTATGTATATCTGTGGTGGCTTAGTGATTAATCATATTGGTAATGGTGTGCAGGCTCCTGGGTTTGAGCCTTGCAGGGGCTGTTTAATTTGTTGCTGGCCAGAACAAGGCCCATTGGATATGGAGTAGTTGAAGCACTTTTACACAGTTGTCAGTGGGTTTGTCCGACGGTAAGCACTGCTAACTTCTGGTTACACTTTCTTCTACTCAGTTAGCTTCCATATTGCTTAATCTGTGTAGGCAGTGCTTACCCCCATGCAGACGCGCTTAAACATGCTTACTACTGCTCACATATGCTTACTACTGCTTGTTTGTGCTTAAACCTACTTAGTAGTGCCTTATTAATTATGACACTGCCACTTCACATGTGCATTACCTGTGGTACTCTAGTTCATAAATATGTGTTATTTAGTGGGTTTTGCAACAACAAAATTGGTTATAACGTGCCTTGCCATGCAAAATAGACTGTGCTGCAGTGGGACTTAAACCAGGAATGCCTGCTCATTAAGCAGGTGCTCTGTCCACTACACTATTGTGGTGCTGCTTTGTTTGCATATATCTTCCTTGTTATCCTTTTCAGCCATTTAAGCTGCATTAATCGTAGCTAAGCGATGGGCACACGCGCGCACCCGAGGTTATCTTTATTCGTATTTTTAAAAATAATAAGGGTTTCTTCTTTTAATTTATATGTCCTGTTGCTGTTATACACATGAGGGACTGTTGGTGGGGATATGACGACACCTATGGGTGATTTCACTCATTTCTTAACAAGTTCTGCTGTTCTTCATTGTAGGGGTGTGTTTATTCTGAGAGCTCTGCTCATGCCCCCTGCACTTGTACATGCTCCATGTAAGCCTAGGACCTCGGGCAGCGTGCCTTCATTATTATGCAAGGTGTGCTGCCGTCCTGCACCTACATGGGCGCTTCCATGCAGGACTAAGTTAGTCCTGCACAGAAAATTAGTGAATCCGGGGGATTATCAGTCAATCTGAACTTAAAAACTTAAATACAAAATATGTTCAAATTCTAAATCATAAAGTTTCAATAAATCTTGAAAAACTTAAAATTCAGGCATAGTCAGTAACCCTTTTAAGTTTGCGTAAACTTGCTCTTAGATCAAAGAAAATGCATAAACTAAATTATATCAAAGAATTAATAACACATATAAGTAATAAAAAAGAATGTAGAACAGATATTGAAGGTATTCTTGTGGGCTTTAAAATATTTTATGAAAATATAAATAATAATGCAAATAACCTAGATAATGATGCTATAGTTGAAATTTTTCTAAGGGGAAATATAAATAATAAATTAACAAGTAATCAAATAAAAATTGACAGATCATCCACTTTAACAGAAATAAAAGATCACATGAAAAAGTTAAAGAATAATAAGGTGTTGGGCTTAGATGGTCTTATACCAGATCTATATAAAATACTACCAGATGCTCCAGTTAAAATATTAGATAAGGTCTATAGAGAAATAAAAACAACTGCTGAAGTTTCCCCATCATGCAAATATCCCCTGATATCACCTATTTTAAAACAAGATAAAGATCCTACAAAGTGTTCATCTTACAAACCCATTTCAGTTTTCAGTGTGAGCTACAAGATGTTCTTGTCCATTTTAGCCAACAGAATGAATTTATTTATACCTAACCTAACTAACAATGATCAAACTTGGTTTATTTTATATAGACAAGGCACACAAGAATATCGTAAGAATACATGCATTAATAGACTATGCAGATAAAAATAAAAACTAACTTTCTATCATTAGTCTCAATTTAGATAAGGCTTTTGCCTCAGTTAATTGGTTGTACCTGATTAATACACTTAAAGTGTATAGTTTCTCACATGAGCTAATTGGATTAATTTCTAAGTTATACAGTAACTCTTGTGCTTACGCTAAAATGTGTCCTTTCTTCCTAATTCCTTTAAATTACAAAAAGGCACAATCCATTATCACCTTTACTTTTTGCATTAGCTATAGAACCCTTTGCTAATAGTATTAGATCCAATAAGAACATTAATGGTATCAAAAATAAATGAAGATTTCGAACTAAATATTCAACTGATCACTGATATTTTACTAACAATAGAAAATATAGAAAATTCATTAGAGCATGCAATTAGTTCTATGAGTCAGTTTGCAGAAAACTCAAACTTAAGATTTAATCATAATAAAATAAGTACATTATTAATTAATAAAACATTAAAAAAATCATACAAAAATATTTTAACTTCAATTGGAATAGCAATCAAATGAAATCCCTTTGTATAACCATTATGTCTAATATTAAAGAAATGATACAATCAAGCTTTCAACAGGCTGTTGATAAAATTTTAAGTTTAGTCACAAACTGGAACAAATTCTTCTATACCATGGAAGAACATTTAATGCTGTCAAACTGCATTATATCAATGTAGTGAAAGTTATTTTTTTTGTAAAGTTTGCGTGGCATGGCATGGCTCTCAGCAAATGACATTGCCAGACATCTAAAAATAGAAATGGGATACATTTAATTATTAATGCAAAGGTCAAGTTTAACCATAGCTGAGCGCGTTTGCACTGTGCAGTGCTCAGCAGTTCTTAAATAAGACTGAGAGGTATATCTAAAAGTATAGCAGTGTTCAACAAATTTATGTAGCCAAATGGTTAGAGTGACAGCCGTAGGTGCAGGGTTTGAATACACAGATGGGTTATTAAGCATTTATTTTCCAAATACAAATTATGCAACTTTTTTTTTTAAATCCAGATGTGCTGCATTCAGCTAAGTGTGGCTAAGCCCTGCTAAGCCATGCCATGTACTGCTTAAACAAGATTCATTTTATCACTGCTGGGTACTGCTTAGTACCATGCAGCTCTGCTTAGTGGGTTTGCACACTGCTAAGCAGTCCCAAGCACTGCTAAGCATTTCCAGTTGAAGCACTGCTGAGCTGAGCTCAGATGGTTTGCTTGGTGCGAAGCAATGCACTACATTTTTAAAAATTGCTCAATGGCATTAAAGGGCAGGAAACAGGCTATATTAAGCTCAACAGGTGAAAATACAGCATAAACAATTGGAGTTTGAACTGTGCAAGAACTATGGCAGGTGTTGGAGAGGGTGTGCACTTCTGGCCACATTGGTAGAACATTCTGGAGTCCAGGGTCATGGTTGGACTCCTAGTGAAAGACCACAATGACCGGCTGCTGCAGGGGCAGTTCCAGGGCTCAAAGTAGAAAGCGGAGGCCTGGGAAGTGCTGGCACATGATCTCATCAGTGCTACAGATATCACCCACACAGGTGAGCAAATCTGTTCCCACTATGATATCCGAAGTGTCAGGAGAAGGATCTTCTGGACATCTGGACATGTGGATCCAAGAAAATCAGACTGAGAATGCCCTACAAGTTTGTAAGTACTGTTATCATTGTTTTACTGATACCTAATCTGAATGTTGGATATACAGGTATGCATAATGGTGTGCTACTCTCCCTACAGCTGCACAGGAGAGAGCTCGCAACATGGAGATGTATGGGGGTGCCTGGCCAGGGTGCACTGTGAGTGCAGTGAGTAGAGATGTAACTTGCAATCTGTAGTCATATAAGCAGGAAAGAGTAAAGCATTAACTGCCAGTTGGTAGATACAGTTTTGATCATATTGCAATGGATGTGGTCATACACCTGGACTGCAATAAGCGACCACTGTCAAATGTACTGCAATAAGCAAGTTAGAGTAAAGCATTAACCTTGATAATGTAAATTAAATAAAATTTCAATTACAATAACTGTGGAATTACAGCTGTATTAGAATACCTGCAGTAAAACTAGTGTTTTACAATAAAAATGTGAAACTATAGCAGTAACTGCATAAAGGTACCAGTAATAAAGCTGTTTTGTGCAATCTGTTTTTAAGTAGGGCTGTTCTGCATGAAATCAAATATGACAACTGTTCTTGAAGAACAACACAAAACAAGACCAGACACTGTCTTAAGGTATATCTCATATAGAGTGTTGTGCAATAACTGTAGAGTCATTGCTTCACAAATGAAGTATAATACCTGTTCTGCAATAACACATGACACTATAACAAGGACACCCATGGTATACTGTGTATATCAGAATTGTCTTGTGTTAACCATTGCATTTCAGCTATACCTACTGTATCCCATAGTACTAGAATACAAAAGTGACCACCCCTTTCAATCCATCTTGCTATTTTAAAAATAGTAACTCTCCACTAAACCTTAACTTTTTAAACAGGTAAAACTCAAGTTATCTACTTTCACATCTAACTTCTCTAGTGCACACTGCAGTGTGCATTTTTTTTCACCTTACCTTTAAGCATCCATGTGACTAGCACTTGCTCTAATACCTGCTGGAAAGCACTAGGAAGCCTTAAACTGATACAAGCACTCAACTCTCCTTGTTAATATGGAGAAATTAATAGTAGGCACCAAACAGCCTATAATTGCAAAGTACCTTACTAAGGTAAGGGAAAACAGTTCCTGTACTTTACAAAAAAAAAAAAAAAAAGCACCAAACCAGGCATGTCCAAGGGTCAGCTTCCGGTGATTTCTCCTGTCCACCTGGTGAATCTGGGCATACTGGGGCAATGCAGCAATTGTCTCATGTACACAGGCAACCCTCTTCTCCTACCACCCAACACTACAACCTGTGAGAGATGCACTTACATAGCCAAAATGGACGCATAGCTCTCTCCACCCAAGATTGTGCTAGACAGTCAAGAGGAGAAGGTTAACACCCACACTACACCTCAAGCAACACATAGCCCTTCTAAACCCACACTACCAATACCCACATATAGCAACACTAAATCCACATATGCAGAAGCCCTTAACTGTAACCTGCCCAAGCAACAAGGACCTTTGATGCTGAAATGCAAACAAACACCAATCACAACAAAAGTGTCACATAGTTCACAACACCAGTGTGCCAGCCAGCAACAGCCCCTAAGGCAAGACAACGTACCTAACACTTTAGTCATAGGTGACTCTATAGTCCGGCACACTGATGTCCCACTCACCAGGTTGAGCAAGGAGAAAATTACAGTCAGCTGCTTGTCGGGTGCCAGGATCTGCCACATAATGCATGCACTCAATTCACTCCAAAACAAGTACAAATATGACTCTGTCATTGTCCATGTTGGAGTGAATGACTTGAGATGTGCCTCCCTGGACTACATGAAAAGAGACATGGAAGAGCTCTCGGATAATGTGGCCCAGGCAGGTATGACCTTAGCTCTGAGTAGCATCCTGCCTTCGCCCAGAATGATACCACAATATAAGGACAAAATGATTGACTTCAACAATTGGCTAAGCTTCTGGTGTCATTCAAAGGGGATCCAGTATCTGTCTGCCTGGGACGACATGATCGACAGACCACAATGAGATGGTCTGCATCTGTCGCCCCTGGGATTCAGGTTACTGGCTAAGGCTCTTGCCACCCCTATAGTGCCTTTTTTAGGCAAAGTTCAAAGGACAAAACCACCACAGTAACAGGCACAAGCATGCAAAATCTGAAGGTAATGCTACTCAATGCTAGAAGTCTAAACCTTAAAATGTACTCTCAAGGCACTCCTACAAATGGAGAACATTGATATCTGTGCAGTAACTGAGACCTGGTTCAAGGCTCCAGAGAGCACTCCTGCAATACCAGGCTACAACTCTTACCACACTTTTCAGCAACCAAACCAGGACCAAAACACTAAAGGTGGAGGAGTGTCAATATTCACCAAGGATATTCACACCACCAGGCTAGTTGCCCAACACAATGCATCTGAAATTCTCCAGGTGCAACTAACACTAGGTAAGACTGCAATCCAAATTGTAGCTTGCTACAGATCCCCCACCATGCCCCAAGATTCTCAGTACACCTTTCTAAACATACTGGAAAATATTAAGATAGAACCAAACACCCGAATACTGGGTCATTTTAACTACCCTGCCATTAACTGGGAAAACTACTTATGTACCAACACCTTTGCCCAACGGTTCTTGGAATTCATAAATTCCAATGCCCTGGATTGACTAATCCATAGTCCCACCAGGGGCTCCAATGTCCTAGACCTGGTCATTACCAACATGAGAAATCGATGCTCCACACCTATGGTCACCCGCTTGTTAATCAGGTCTGACCATAAGCTAATCACCCTTAACATCCAGATCCCACTCCCATGCCCCAGTAAAGAAACCTCCATAAAAAACTTCTCCAAAGCCAACTTCATGCTACTCAAGTCAGAAGTGACAAACTTCATGACACCCATGCAGACAAGAACTGAAAGTTCAACTGCTGAATCCTACACTAAGGCACTGTATGAGCACATCCACTCATGCAGCAATTGTGCCATCCCAAATAGAACCAAGATGCTCTCATCCAAAAAAGGAAGCCAATCTGGTGGTCCCCGCCATAAACAAACTTTACAACAAAAGGAAGAAACTGTTGCAGAAAAGAGAAAAATCCCAGGATGCAAAAACTCCCTTACCAGCGTCAGTAAGAAACTGAGATCCCTCACAAAATCCTCCAAAGCTAGTTACGAAAATAAAATTGCCAAAGATACCAAAGACAACCATAAGGCATTTTATAACTATGTCAAGAATTTAAATGGCAATGCTCAGATCAGCTCTGAGCTAAAACAGAATGGCGTTAAATATACTGATCCCAAGGATATTGCCAATATCCTGGCAGATCGATTCAGTGCCAACTTCACCCCCCTCTCACCCCCTAAATGGCCCATCTCAATACTGGAAGATTGCCAAATTCCGGTAATAACAGCCACACAGGTAAAAAATGCACTCTCCAAAGCTAAGAATACAGCATCCATGGGACCAGATGACAACCCGGGATATGTACTACATGAACTACAATATAAACTGGCACCTCACCTAAGTGTCATGTTTAATCATAGCCTCACCTCAGGTTTTGTGCCCACTGAGTGGTGCAGAGCTACAGTTATCCCACTCCACAAGGGGGGATCCACCTTGGATCCTGGAAACTACCGTCCTATCAGTCTGACGAGCCTCATCTGCAAGGCCATGGAGCGTATTATCATGGAACTTATAAACAAAGACAATGGCAACCTTCAAACACTGGACCCCACCCAGTTTGGGTTCGTGAAGGGCCGATCTTGTCTCCTGAACCTGATTGACTTCTTCAAATCAGTCTCCAAAGCCATGGACAAGGGTAAGGTGGTCCACACATCCTATCTAGACCTTGCAAGACCTTTGACACCATCCCCCACTCTGGAATCATAGATAAACTTACTAAGCTTGGCATTAATCCCTATGTCACCCAGTGGGTTGCTAACTGGCTTACTGATAGAACCCACACTGTAAAAGTAGCCGACTCCAAATCCAGCTCCAGACAAGTGACAAGTGGAGTACCTCAGGGTTCAGTCCTGAGACTGCTCTTGTTTGGCATCTACTTCTCTGAAGTACAGGCCAACACTAAGGGACTCTGGCTAACAAAGTTCGCAGATGACTACAAACTGGGAGCCATTATTGAATCCCCAAATGATGTGGATACTCTACAAAAAGGCCTTGCAGTAACAGATGCTTGGTGCTAGAGCCATGGGCTCAAGCTCAATGCCAAGAAATGTACAGTTATCCCCTTTGGGAAAAACATGTACCCATGAATTACCATATAGGTGGCAGTACACTAAACACCGAAAGTGTGATAAGAGACTTAGGGACACAGGTAGACAGTGGTCTCACCTTCGATAACCACATCGCCACAACAGTCAGGAAATCCTTCTATGTGGCACACCTTATCACTAAGGGATTTTCATCCAGAAAAAAGGAGGTCATTGTCCCACTGTACTCATCCCTCATTAGACCCATTATAGAATACAACGCTCAGTTTGGTATGTACCTCTTAAGACATCTGCAACAACTGGAAAGGCCTCAGAAATACCTCACTAAAAGAATCACAGGCCTAAAGGTGATGCCCTATGCTGACCACCTTAAAAATCTCCAGCTATACTCTGTCACGTATTGTATACTAAGAGGCAATCTCTACTTAACATACAAGGCCATGTCAAACCCAGAGCTGTTGGACATGCTACATGTAAAGACTTCCCAATCCCTCAGAGCCACAGACTCCAGGGATCTAAACCTTGTCATCACAATAAACAAAACATGCTGGAGGGATAGGTTCCTGACCCAGAGACTCCCCAGACTCTGGAATAGATTGCCCATACATGTCAAGCAGAGTGCCTCTTTGGCCCTTTTCAAAAGGAACCTTGACGATTGGATAGGAGAAAGGAAATTCACCCCGGGTATTACGTCAGTCGCCCTGCTAGACAGGGTTCCAGGGAAGTAAATAGTGTGGGAAGAAATAGCCAGGGAATTGTTATGGCTAGGCTTGTATAGGCCCTAGGGCTGATAGCCTAGTACCAACCTATGAACCTATGAATGTATGAACCTATATGCATTCAGGCTCTGACGTACAGTGCTGCAGGCAAGTGTAATAGCTGCAGACTGCATATATACTGTCTGCAAATGTATGCAGGTGAGATAGCCAACCCAATAATCTGATATGGTGTGTACACTTCACAGATATTTCCACCCACAAATAATATTGTGTGTACACCTGCATTCAATATAGTAATGTATAGTTAACTTAGTATCTCTGTCATGCAGAAATTGCATGCATGTGTGTCCAACTGTCAATGCATTTGGCTATAAAAATGTATAACTATTGCCAGGTCTTGGTTTGTTTCCAGTTGAGCTCTAGGCAAATATGAGTCAATCATTAATCAGCCATGACTCAGTAGCTCAGTTTGTTAAATGCTCTGTATGAAGTACAGTTTGCACACATAGACCAGGGTTCAATTCAAGTACCATGTAGAAATAAATAGTACTAAATCAGTTATGTTATGATAACAGATTTTCTCTCCACAGGAGCTACAGGTAAATGGATGAGGTAGCCAATATTATGGGGATATAATTGTGTGTACAGATGTCACAGACTGTTAAACTCATTACCAGGCATATGATAATAGTGCATAACTGAAGGAAATGAATGCAACTGTTAATAGAATGAAATAAAGAAAATCCAAAAAAGGATGCAAAAAAACTTCATGACACCCATGCAGACAAGAACTGAAAGTTCAACTGCTGAATCCTACACCAAGGCACTGTATGAGCACATCCACTCATGCAGCAATTGTGCCATCCCAAATAGAACCAAGATGCTCTCATCCAAAAAAGGAAGCCAATCTGGTGGTCCCCGCCATAAACAAACTTTACAACAAAAGGAAGAAACTGTTGCAGAAAAGAGAAAAATCCCAGGATGCAAAAACTCCCTTACCAGCGTCAGTAAGAAACTGAGATCCCTCACAAAATCCTCCAAAGCTAGTTACGAAAATAAAATTGCCAAAGATTCCAAAGACAACCATAAGGCATTTTATAACTATGTCAAGAATTTAAATGGCAATGCTCAGATCAGCTCTGAGCTAAAACAGAATGGCGTTAAATATACTGATCCCAAGGATATTGCCAATATCCTGGCAGATCGATTCAGTGCCAACTTCACCCCCCTCTCACCCCCTAAATGGCCCATCTCAATACTGGAAGATTGCCAAATTCCGGTAATAACAGCCACACAGGTAAAAAATGCACTCTCCAAAGCTAAGAATACAGCATCCATGGGACCAGATGACAACCCGGGATGTGTACTACATGAACTACAATATAAACTGGCACCTCACCTAAGTGTCATGTTTAATCATAGCCTCACCTCAGGTTTTGTGCCCACTGAGTGGTGCAGAGCTACAGTTATCCCACTCCACAAGGGGGGATCCACCTTGGATCCTGGAAACTACCGTCCTATCAGTCTGACGAGCCTCATCTGCAAGGCCATGGAGCGTATTATCATGGAACTTATAAACAAAGACAATGGCAACCTTCAAACACTGGACCCCACCCACTTTGGGTTCGTGAAGGGCCGATCTTGTCTCCTGAACCTGATTGACTTCTTCAAATCAGTCTCCAAAGCCATGGACAAGGGTAAGGTGGTCCACACATCCTATCTAGACCTTGCAAGACCTTTGACACCATCCCCCACTCTGGAATCATAGATAAACTTACTAAGCTTGGCATTAATCCCTATGTCACCCAGTGGGTTGCTAACTGGCTTACTGATAGAACCCACACTGTAAAAGTAGCCGACTCCAAATCCAGCTCCAGACAAGTGACAAGTGGAGTACCTCAGGGTTCAGTCCTGAGACTGCTCTTGTTTGGCATCTACTTCTCTGAAGTACAGGCCAACACTAAGGGACTCTGGCTAACAAAGTTCGCAGATGACTACAAACTGGGAGCCATTATTGAATCCCCAAATGATGTGGATACTCTACAAAAAGGCCTTGCAGTAACAGATGCTTGGTGCTAGAGCCATGGGCTCAAGCTCAATGCCAAGAAATGTACAGTTATCCCCTTTGGGAAAAAACATGTACCCATGAATTACCATATAGGTGGCAGTACACTAAACACCGAAAGTGTGATAAGAGACTTAGGGACACAGGTAGACAGTGGTCTCACCTTCGATAACCACATCGCCACAACAGTCAGGAAATCCTTCTATGTGGCACACCTTATCACTAAGGGATTTTCATCCAGAAAAAAGGAGGTCATTGTCCCACTGTACTCATCCCTCATTAGACCCATTATAGAATACAACGCTCAGTTTGGTATGTACCTCTTAAGACATCTGCAACAACTGGAAAGGCCTCAGAAATACCTCACTAAAAGAATCACAGGCCTAAAGGTGATGCCCTATGCTGACCACCTTAAAAAGCTCCAGCTATACTCTGTCACGTATTGTATACTAAGAGGCAATCTCTACTTAACATACAAGGCCATGTCAAACCCAGAGCTGTTGGACATGCTACACGTAAAGACATCCCAATCCCTCAGAGCCACAGACTCCAGGGATCTAAACCTTGTCATCACAATAAACAAAACATGCTGGAGGGATAGGTTCCTGACCCAGAGACTCCCCAGACTCTGGAATAGATTGCCCATACATGTCAAGCAGAGTGCCTCTTTGGCCCTTTTCAAAAGGAACCTTGACGATTGGATAGGAGAAAGGAAATTCACCCCGGGTATCACGTCAGTCGCCCTGCTAGACAGGGTTCCAGGGAAGTAAATAGTGTGGGAAGAAATAGCCAGGGAATTGTTATGGCTAGGCTTGTATAGGCCCTAGGGCTGATAGCCTAGTACCAACCTATGAACCTATGAATGTATGAACCTATATGCATTCAGGCTCTGACGTACAGTGCTGCAGGCAAGTGTAATAGCTGCAGACTGCATATATACTGTCTGCAAATGTATGCAGGTGAGATAGCCAACCCAATAATCTGATATGGTGTGTACACTTCACAGATATTTCCACCCACAAATAATATTGTGTGTACACCTGCATTCAATATAGTAATGTATAGTTAACTTAGTATCTCTGTCATGCAGAAATTGCATGCATGTGTGTCCAACTGTCAATGCATTTGGCTATAAAAATGTATAACTATTGCCAGGTCTTGGTTTGTTTCCAGTTGAGCTCTAGGCAAATATGAGTCAATCATTAATCAGCCATGACTCAGTAGCTCAGTTTGTTAAATGCTCTGTATGAAGTACAGTTTGCACACATAGACCAGGGTTCAATTCAAGTACCATGTAGAAATAAATAGTACTAAATCAGTTATGTTATGATAACAGATTTTCTCTCCACAGGAGCTACAGGTAAATGGATGAGGTAGCCAATATTATGGGGATATAATTGTGTGTACAGATGTCACAGACTGTTAAACTCATTACCAGGCATATGATAATAGTGCATAACTGAAGGAAATGAATGCAACTGTTAATAGAATGAAATAAAGAAGTAAAATGTGTAATATTTATATGGCTGTATGCCTAGAGTAATTGTCAAATGTTGCAGCAGTCAATCAGCACATCTGATGTGCATGCCTGTGCAGTCACTGCTATTGGTATCTATCCTCATGCCTGCCAAGCAAGGCACAGCAGTTGTTTACTCTCTGTACCATACACATACATGTCTCTCAAGTGTCACGCTGTTATGGAATGTAATTACTGGTGTGTAATCTCATTGTCACTGATGTATCACTGACATGATAGATGTCAAAAGCAAAGTAAAAGAATATCAGCCCACAGAACACCTTGGTAGTTATATAGGTCTGCCTGATGTGCAAGTGTTCTGTGTAGTTGTGTACCTGCAGGTGTTACTGCCTGGCCTATACTGTCCCATGTGGATAGCTTGAGAGGCATGTACATGCTACAGCAGCTACAGGGCACCGATATACATAAAGAAAGGACAGACCTGTAGAGTACATAGTGCTACTGTTGTTAATTATTTAGCTCACAATTGTATTAATAGACTGTATTTCTCTGCCTCCCCACCCCTTATCTTCAGTTATATCTGTTAATGTTATCCGTTGGTTATGGTTTACTATTAACATATGTTCTGCAATAAACATTATTTTGGATGTGTAGTTTATTATTGTTATGTATTACAATGGTTGCCTATTAACATATCTTGTTGAATTACCTACATTGTTGGCCTTATGGCATAATGGTTACTGGCATGCTGTTCATATACTGCATGTTACATTATGTATTGTTGTGTTCCCTATAATATGCATTGAAATTGATTTGGTTATTGCCAATGTTCTGGCAAGCTGTTATTACTAACAAAATGTTTTGCTCATAAATAAACTATACACATTGCTATACTACTCTCACCACAGCAGTACATAGTATACTGGTTCCTTGTGATCTGCCTACCCCACCTCACTTGGCTCACTAGGCCACTCAGCTCTGAATCAAAACAGCTGTTTCCAGCAACGTATACTGATTAAGAAAAATGGCAGTGTACTTTGGACTGTCATGCAGGCACTACACCAGTACACAGTCAAATAAATAATAATGGATGCATGTGAGGCCTGGGATAGCAAGTATAGCTGTCAACAGTACAGACTGTTGCAGAATGTCCACAGTTTTGCTCTCTAGTTTTGGCCTGGTTTTCACAAAATCATATGGGTCTGGTAAAGTAGTGGCAAATCATCAAAGATTGAGGTTAGAAAATCATGACAGACATGTGAGTGTCGCACATCATACCCTTGAGAAAACACATGCCAATGCAAATCCTGTTATTCTACCAACATTCTATGTTTGTAAGAGCAATATGTCAAGATTGTCCCTAGTTTTGGGCCTGTGTCTCACTTGTATGCATGGCTTTGCCCACAGTTCTTGCTCTAGCATGTTGAGTGGTATGATAGTAGGTAACCATCCCCTTTCATTAGCAACATCTTTAAATACACCTGCTAAGGCACCAATGGTAAAGTACTTATGTCTACAACTGAGGCCCTGCTGAACAACAACTGCCTTTAAAAGCCATGTACATACTGATGGCTGCAGAAAATGTGTGTCACAGACCGTATGCGTGCACATATATCTTTCAAATACACCTGCTGAAGCACTTGCTGAATAGCTCAGTCTGTTAAATGCCTTGCATGCAGTGTGTTGCACTTCAATTACATTCTTGTGAATAGAGCAAATAATAACTGAGTCATGCAATTTTAACCCACATAGGTTGCTGCTACTGACTTAACTGCTACCCCTGTTTGCAAGTCAAAGGCCTGTAGGTAGGGACACACTGCAGATATTCATATAGCCTAACTATATGTTGCCTACTACTCTGTGACTGGCACTATTACATAGGTTCATAGGTAACTACTAGGCTATCTGCCCAAGGGCATTTATAAGCCTAGCCAGACTATGTTGGCTTTCTCCACCCCCTTAGATTAGTTCTCTGCACCACTGTCCAGCAAAGCCACTGCAGTGATCCGCGGGGTAAATTTTCTGTTTCCCATCTACCCGTCAAGGTTTCTCTTGAAGAGTGTTAGTGAGGGACTCTGCCTGATGTATATTGGAATCCTGTTCCAAAGCATAGGGAGTCTATGGGATAGGAATCTATCTCTTCAGCATGTCCTATTTATTGCTGTGGTGAGGTTTATATCTCTAGACGGTGTAGCTCTCCGGGATTTGTTTTTTTTTAGGTGGAGCATGTCCATCAATTCTGGGTTGGACATGGCCTTGTATGTCAGGCAGAGATCACCTCTGAGTAAGCGGTATGCAACTGAGTACAGCTGGAGTTTCTTGATTCAAGCTGCATAGGGCATCTGTTTGAGGCCAGTAATCCTCTTGGTGAGGTACTTTTGTGGTCTTTCCAGCTGTTGCAGGTGTCTTGTAGGGTACATCCCAAATGGGGCGTTGTATTCTATGATGGGTCTAATGAGTGATGAGTAGAGAGGCACAATAACCTCTTTTGTTCTAGATGCGAACCCTTTTGTGATTAGGTGGGCCACATAGAAGGATTTTCTAACCACCTTGACAATATGATTATCAAAGGAGAGATTGCTATCTGCTTGGGTCCCCAGATCCATTATTACATTTTCTGTATTTAGGGACTACCACCTATGTGGTAGTTTTGAGTACTTTGTTTTTTCCAAAGGGGATGACTATGCACTTTTTGGCATTTAGCTTGAGGCCATGATTTTGACACCAGGTATCCGTCTCAGTGAGACCCATCTGGAGGGTGTCTGTATCAGCTGGAGAATCAATGATAGCCCCTAGTTTGCAGTTGTCTGTGAACTTGGTCAGCCATAGTCCTCCTATACTTGCCTGTACCTCTGAGAAGTATATACCGAACAGGAGGGGTCCTAGGACTGAGCCCTGGAGGATGCCACTTGTAACCGGTTTAGAGTCAAACATAGAGCCTGCAACTCTCACCATGTGGGTTCTATCCATGAGCCATTTGGCAACCCATCTCATGACTTAGCAGTTTATGTTCAAGCTGGTGAGCTTGTCTATAATACTAGAATGGGGAATGGTGTCGAAAGCCTTTGCGAGGTCAAGGTAGGCTGTATGGACCTCCTTTCCCTCATCCAATGCCTTAGTAACCATCTCAAAGAAGTCCACCAGGTTTAGGTGGCATGATCTGCCCTTAACAAAGCCAAACTGGGTAGGGTCCAAAGTTTGGAGGTTCCCAATGTCTCTGTTAATGAGTTCCATGATGATGCATTCCATAGCCTTGTAGACCAGGCTAGTCAGGTTTATAGGGTGATAGTTCCCGGGGTCTGTTGTAGCTCCACCTTTGTGGTGCAGGATAACTGTTGCTGTGTGCCACTCTGTGGGTATGTAGCCTGTAGAGAGGCTGAGTTTGAAAAGTGTGTTTATGTGAGGGGTTAGTTAATTTTGGAGCTCTTGTAAGACACAGCCTGGGACACTGTCCGGTCTCATTGAAGCTGTGTTTTTGGCTTTGAATAGGGCTGTTTTAACCTGTGTGTCGGTGATTGATGGGGCCCTACATTCTTCTGGTATGGTTATGGGCCCTTTAGAGGGTGAGAGGGGGGTGAAGTTTGCACTAAACCTGTCTGCCAGAATGTTGGCAATATCAGTCAGTTCAGTGTATTTTGTGCCATTCTGCACTAACTCAAAGCAGATCTGAGAGTTTCCACTTAGGTTCTTGACATAGCTAAAGAACACTTTGTGGTTATCTTTGGAGTCATTGGCAATTTTTCTTTCGAAACTAGCCTTGGATGATTTAATGAGGGATTGTAGTTTCTTGCTGATACTGATCAGGGATGTCTTCCCTTCTTGGGATTTTACTCTTTTCTGTACTAGTTTCCTCCTTCTGTTGTATAGCTTGTTTATGGCAGGGGTCCACTAGACTGGTTTCCTTTTCTTGGAGGAGTGAGTCTTGGTTTTACTTGGGATAGCACAATCCATGCATTCATGCAGATGCTCATAGAGTGCTTTTGTAAAGGTTTCAGCAGCTTGGACAGCATTGTCCTTTAGCATGGGGGCTGTGAAACTTTCCACCTCGGTCTTAAGTAAGGTGAAGTTTGCTTTTGAAAAGTTTTTCATGGTGGTTTCCTTGATTGGGGGTAGGGGTGGAATGTGGATATCCAGCGTGATTAGTCTATGGTCTGATCTAACCAGCGAGGGGTTGACCTCCGGTGTGGAATACCGGTCGCCCATGTTGGTGATGACCAGGTCCAATATGTTGTTCCCTCTGGTGGGGGTGTTGACCAGTTGATCCAGGGCATTCGAGTTTATAAATTCTAGGAAGTGTTGGGCAAGGGAGTTAGTACTTGAGTAGTTCTGCCAGTTTATGTTTGGGTAATTGAAATCACCCAGTATTAGAGTGTTTGGTAGGACCTTCATATTTCCCAGTGTCTCCAGAAATGTGGAATGGGTGTCCTGGGCCATGGTGGGTGATCTGTAGCAAGCTACAATTTGGATTGCAGTTTTTCCCATTGTTAGTTGCACATGGATGATCTTTGATGCATTGTGCTGTGCCACTAACCTGGAGGTGTGGGTATCCTTGATGAATATCGATACACCACTGCCTTTTGTGTTTCGGTCCTGGTTCTGTGGCCAAAAGGTATGGTATGAGTTATAGCCTAGTAGTGCTGGAGTGCTCTCAGGAGCCTTAAACCAGGTTTCTGTTACTGCACAGATGTCGATGTTCTCCATACTGAGGAGTGTCTGGAGTGCGTGCATTTTGAGGTTTAGACTTCTGGCGTTGAGTAGCATTACCCTCAGTTTTTGGTTACTTGTGCTATTTATGGTGGTGGGGTTGTCTTTTGAACCTTGCCTAAAAAAGGCACTATGGGGGTGGCAAGAGCCTTGGCCAGTATTCGAAAGCCTAAGGGTGACAGGTGCAAGCCATCTCTTGCGAAGCAATGTGGCTT
This sequence comes from Protopterus annectens, assembly GCF_019279795.1. NCBI lineage: Eukaryota > Metazoa > Chordata > Ceratodontiformes > Protopteridae > Protopterus > Protopterus annectens. The sequence goes on along the minus strand of NC_056741.1, from coordinate 439,947,260 downwards.
GCCGCGCATATTATCCCAGGCGGACAGATACTGGATCCCCTTTGAATGACACCAGAAACTTAGCCAATTGTTGAAATTGATATTTTTTTTCTTTATACAGTGGCATCATTCTTAGTGAGAGCAGGATGCTACTCAGGGTCAGAGTCATACCGGCCTGGGCTACATGATCAGAGAGCTCTTCCATGTCTGTTTTCATGTAGTCCAGTGAGATACATCTCAGGTCATTCACACCAACATGGACAATGACAGAGTTGTATTTGTACTTGTTCTGGAGTGACCTGAGTGCTTGTGTTATGTGGCGGATCCTGGCACCCGACAGGCAGCTAACTGTAACCTTCTCCTTGTCCAGCCTAGTTAGTGGGACATCAGTGTGCCTGACTATAGAGTCGCCTATTACTAGTGTGTTGGGTATGTTATTTTGTGTTAAGGGCTGTGATTGCATGGCAAACTGATTATGTGAAGTATGTGTTTCATGGTTGGTGATGGGGTGTGGAGGTTGCTTGGATGTCTGCTTTGGAGGTCTCTGTTGCTTTTGCAGATTTTTATTTAGAGCCTCTGAGTATGATTTCATATATTCATGTGTGTTATTTGCCGGTGTTGGTTTACTAGGTCTATGTGAGACTGGTGGTGTGTTGCAAGTATTACGTCTCCTCTTGACTGTCAGTTCCAGTCTTGGGTTGAGAGAGCTTTGCCTCCAGTTTGGCTGTATAATTGCATCTCTCGCATATATTAGTGTTTGGTGGTAGGAGGAGAGGGTTGTCTGTGTACATGATGCAGTTGTAACATTGCCTCAAAATGCCCAGATTCACCAGTTGGACTGGAGAGTACACCAGAAACTGCACTTTGGACATGCCTGAATAGGTAGAGTAAGCTGTTTTTCTGATTGGCTGGTGGGGATGAATAGAGAGCCTTGACCTTCTGGACAGTATGGGGGGGGGGTCTAGTGCTAGAGTTAATTAGTGCTTGCTAAGAGTTTTAAGCAAGTGCTTGACTGTGAAATGAATGGTTTGAGTGCTAAAGTTGAAGGTCTGTCTAGTAAAAGATGTACCTTAAACACATGCCTCACGTGCACTGTAAAGGACACCCTCACCCTGGCTCTGCTGTAATGACAGAGCTGACACTGCTGCCTCAGCTACACATACAGTTTCATGTCCTCCAAAGTGTTCACAATTCTCCCTATGTGTCCTAGGCTGCATCAGCAGCTGCAGCCTGCAACATCTGCAGCTGTATATTAAGCTACCTGCTACAGACCTACCATACTTCACAGATAAAACCCATATATAAAGGGGGGTGCAAAGGTCCATCAACAGGGATATGGTTCACAGTTTGCCCCTACAAACATAGTGAGCTGATAGAGTAGCCACCACTGCATCAGCATGCATATTCTGATGGGTATTATGTCTGACACTGACATGTTTCTTCTCCCTTACTGACCTCAACCCACAATGTTTAGCACTGATCACAATGTCATGGGACAATGGCCAAACATAACATGCAAAACTGTGAACATACCTCATAAATCTCAACAGTGGACAGCATTTGTACCTACCCTCTGTGATGCTGCAGGCTCCAGACCTCACTAATGTCCATCTCAAAGACTGAGAGAGGGGCCAAGGCCTACATGAAGGCCTTAGCTCATTAAACCCAACTACTGTCTCATGGCACCTCTGTGGTTAAACCCGAGCACGCTGTGAGATGATAGTAACTGCATGCTGTTCCACCCGAGTGCCTTCTCCAAGCGCACATAACTTTGCAGTCAGATTGTAACTCCAATGTTGAAAATTAAGCTGACAAAGTAACTAAACTTTGTGAGTTACCTTGTCAGCTTAAATTTCAGCATGATGTTACATTGTGTTCATATTTCAGTTTTTGGAGAAAATCGGCTTGCAATTCACTGTGTACTTCCCTCTCCATAGCAAGCCGATTTTCTATGCATCCAATGACAGTCTTACAAGCCAAGCCATGACTTTCCTAACACCTCCATCCCCTGACCTAAAAATCCTTTGTTCTGTCTTCTGTGCAAATAAATAAGGGGTGCAACTCTAAAAATTCCCTTTCTTTTTTTGCCATTTGTGGAATTTACTGCTGGATCCCTCTATTTATCCTGTCATTTCAGGAGTGCAGGTTGGAAACCTCTTAGAATTTGAATGAAGTAAATGATTCTTATTATAATTGCTATAAAATTTAATATGTCATTTGCATAAAACTTTCTTAAAATGATAGGACATAGTCGTTAAATATATGCCAATTAAATGTTGCAGTTTTTGCTTTACCTGATTTTAGGTTCCTATCATTTTGTTAAATCTGATGGCCGGTGTATGTTTGTAAACAAACTGTTTTAAGTTTAAGATGTTGTAATTATTTCTTATTACAGTGCGTAGAGTGTTAGCAGAATTGTGCTGGAGGTGAATATTTTAGTAAGCGTTCCAGGTATTCACAATGCTTGTTTTTTGACTGCGGAAGTACAGTCACAGAAGACAAAATGTGGTTTTCTGTCTGTATCATGCTGTTTATATTAATTTTGTGCCTACTGCAGTTATTTTGATGCTATTGCTTTTATTACTAATGTTTCACTTTTTATCCTTTACTTGTGTTTGCGATGCTGCTGAGTGTCATTTAAAATTGAAAGCTCCCTGCCAGTTTGTTCTGTTTTAGCAGAAAGCAATCATGTAGGCCGGATGATGAACTGACCAATAGGGAAGGCCCACACAGTCACCTCGTGATGTATGTTTTTGTGCGTGTGAAAGGGAGAAAATTGTTTATGTAAAAATATATAAACTACTTGTGCATATATAATTTGTTTAAAAAAATAGTATACAACATGTTTTGTGATTATGTGTGAAAACTATAACTCCGGAATGTGCAGTAGGAAGCTCCACAAATGCATGACCACATCCCACTTACTGTTTTACTTTAAGGCTAAAGGAATAATGGTTGACAGAAATGTATAATCAGATTTTCTGTGTCAGGTGTGTTACTGCACTGTAACAGGTACACTGTATTAAGTAATGGCATAACTCTCAACGTCTTTGTACAAGAATTCAGACAAAGCCAAAAATAATGAGAGAACATATCCCAACAATTATAGATGGATTTTAAGTATTGCTGTTCTAAACTCCAAATTTGTTACAATGAATTTTGCATTGGCATTCCTTTTCTAAAGGGTAAAGTGTGTGAAACTCTCAGTACTTTGACTTTAGTCCTATATGGCTTGCTAAAACCACCTGCATTTTGAGAAATTCTGGTTAGTTGTAAAAGTTAGAAATAAGAGTCTAGATAGTATTTCTTGTAAACTAGTATTTAGCAAATAGTTTCTATTCCCTTTAAAGGAATTTGAGCATACTACTGTTTTAGCTCTGTCATTATTTCAACATCGCAATTTATTGCTCACAACTGAATATGAAATACTCTGCCTAGAATAGATTGTGCATGTATGTATGAGGGAGAGTGAACGTTGTATGAGAGAATGAACAGTGCATGCATTTTGTATGTGTGTGTGAATACAGCAGAGACTGTGTACGGATGTATGAGAGAGAGAGTGAGTGTATGCATTGAAGGAGAGCGTGAATGGTGTATGAGAGAATGAGCGGTGCATGCATGAAAGCAGTTTGTATGTGTGTGTGAATGCAGCAGAGACTGCGCACGGATGTATGAGAGAGAGTGAACGTATGCATTGAAGGAGAAAGGGAACAGTGTATGAGAGAATGAATGGTGCATGCATGAAAGTAGTTTGTATGTGGGTTTGAGGCTAGTGTACCTGGGGAGGGGGGAGTCATTTTAATATCGGGATATATTATTGTGTTCATTTTTTTTTTAAAGTATTGTGGATGATCACACTTATAGTGTCTGTGTGTGTGTGTGTGTGTGTGCGTGCGTGCGTGTGTGTGTGTGTGTGTGTGTGTGTGTGTGTGTGTGTGTGTGTGTGTGTGTGTGTGTGTGCATATGGAAGAAATAATTGGTCCAGTGATTGTAAAGTGAATGAGAAAAATATCAGTGTGTTGGCATGTATTGTTTAAATGTACCAGACTTTACTTGGTCTGCCTTAGCCAACTCTGACTTACTCTGAGGACTTAACAACTACCTCATGTAATACATTTTAATACATTACAGGAAAGTGTCCCCACTCAGCTCCAGTATGTAATGTATTTCAATCAAGTTGAACTTGAAATGTAATCTTTCTAGCTGCCACCCATTTCCTCTCTCTTACAACATTGTTACCATATTAGATGAAAATGTTTGGAATAGTGGACATTTTAGCTTGTGTCACAGTTTCAGAAGTTTTTACATTATAGTTAATACTGAAGTGATTATTCCTGAGCTGACCAGTTTCTCCCATTTTCCAAGGAGCTCTGACCATGGTCCAAAGGTGAAAAATGTATGTATTTGAAATTGTCTGAAATGCACTGAACTGCTGTATTTTATACTTTGCCACTGACTAATGGGACAATGTTTTTTACATAATTTCCTTGTAAATTTATATAGGACAATAACAACCGTAAATGTCATTTATAGTAGAACATTTAATTACTTAGGGAGTCCTTTAAGCTATGCAGTTGAATTAATGGTGTATACCTCAAATCTTGCTGCTGTCCTAGAGAAATGTGTATGGAAAGCAATGCCTTATAAATGAAAAGTAGTATGCACTTTGCAATTGAACGTCAAGTACACCAAAAGGAGGAATGCAACAAGGGACTTTCCTTGTCTGGGACAACATATGTATTTTGTACTCCCTGACCCAAATCTCTATCCATGCCAGATTTGGTTCCAGCTGAGTGACAGCCCTGCCCACTATACCAATCCCCATTCAAAATATATAAGCAATATTTAAAGTGCTTTTTACCACCATCTCTGCCAACCTTTAAGCCCCCCTATTGATATTGAGTCCATTCTTCTCCAATTTGTTATATCCCCAGGATGGTGAGATGAACCAACCAGAAAAGCCATCATATATGCAGCTAAGAAAGTAGTGTGTGCCCTCACTGGCATTCCAGCAATGAGGGCATTTTCAGTGAGGCCCTAACTCTGCCCCTAGTGACTGAAATAAACATGTGTGTCACATCAGTGGTGTTGTATGCCCTCTTTTTTGTATATGTTTACTTCCAGAGTCATTTAATGAAGACTACTGTTATACATATCCTTGTGCAGGCTATTGTTGTGCTGTACAAGCCTCTGCTAGCATGGTGGCAATCAACCAGCCAGAAGCTCCCCCCCCCTGCTTCTTCATGTGCTGAACCATAAGTTGGGTCGTAGTCAGGGTTTTAGTTGAACCCCATTTACCTGGGTCATTGTCATGGTTTTAGTTAAACCCCATTTACCCAGGTCATAGTCAGGGTTGTAGTTGAATCCCATTTACTTGGGTCATAGTCAGGGTTTTAGTTGAACCCCATTTACCTGGGTTGTAGTCAGGGATTTATCCATTTTTGCCATAGAACCATTTAAATACTCAAGTAATAACCTGAGAAAATACAGCCTTTTTCTGTGGGAAAAAACATCTCTAATTTTTATATATAAAGAAACTGGTGTCAATCAGTGTGTTCATTCTGAATACCATTCAGTCTTACTATTGCCAACAAAAGGGATGTACCACTTGTAAACATAGTACGGAGAGGAAAACGTTCCTTTCTAGTAATAAGGCAGCATAATCTCCCTGCTGTTAAATTGCAATAAGTTATTCATACCTTATCAATTAATCCTCATGACCTGTAATTTATTTTTATAGCATCAAACATCTGTACATACATTGCTTTTGAAATCACTTTCATATGTAACTTTGTAAAAACATTCACACTTTATGATGGAGATTCTTCATAACCATGCTGATAAACCTCTTTCCAATGAATAACTCACAACTTTTAATCAAATCTGCCTTCCTGACTATAATGCATTTTTATCTATCATAGATATAATGTCCCACATACTATATTCAACAACCATTGCAATATATAGCCTGTAAGGTATCTGTTTTTTATTTCAATTGCATAAAATTATGTCATTGCCTATCTGCATTATGTGTCACTGACACAGGCTGAGCCTGAAAGCAGTCCAAAGTGATCAGTGTTTTACCCTCGTTATGAAATAAAAATAAAATAAAATATTTCTAGGCAAAACAAAATAAAATAATAATAAAAATAACCTGGACATTCATTTAAATGTATGGCCATTTCTCATGTAAGTGTTAACATTCGTGAAGGAGATTTATTTAACAAACAGAAAAAGAAGAAACAAAATGGACCATGAACTTGAGAGCGGATCAGCCACCAGGTTTGAATCAGGTTATTCCACTCAAACCTATTTTAAAAGAGAGAAGTCTGAAGAAAAAGAAGTAATAGAATGCTAATGACTGGTGTAGAAGAGGGTGTGTATGCTAAGAGTGGCTCCCATTGATTTTAATAAACTGAAATTGACATGGAGCTGTTTAGCCCATGATTGGTTGCTTGCTATTTAAATTAATCAGAGTTGGGTCATCACAATAGGATCTGATGAAGGTATCTTACTGAAAGCGCTTATCCTGTCAAGACCTGTGACTGAAATATCCATGCAGGTTTTAAAGTTTTATTAAAGGAAGTGATTTTAACTATATATTTGCTTTGGTGGAAGCTACTTTTTGTTCTGTGTGTACCTTCTATGGGAGTCAGCCATTTCAATGTCAACTAAATGGAGTCTCATCAAAACATTACACTATCTAGTCTTAAGGTTCTCTGGATCGATTCTTTGCTGGGGAGCCTTCTGTGTAGAGTCTGCATGTCCTTCCTGTGGTCACGTGGGTTTCCTCTGGGTGCTCGGGTTTCCTCCCACATCTCAAAGACATGCAGTAGGTGAACTGGACACTCAAAATTAGTAGTAGGTGTGAGTATGTTTGTGAGTGAATGGTGTGGGTGAGCTGTTACCCACCTGGTGGTGTAAACCTTGGCTTGAGATGATTACCTTGGCTCGAGATGATTGTCACTGTTGAAGTGACACCCCAACCCTATGTGCAAAATGGGGAAACCGGGTTTCATAACTAATAAAATTCCCCGGCTTCTCCCCTGGACATAGGTAGTTCTTGCTAGAAAAACCTTGGCATACACATCTTTCATCTAGTATTATATTGGGATTTAACTCATTAACTCCATGTACCATCTCACAGCACCTCTGTGCTTACACCCGAGTGTGCTGTGAAACAATAGGAATTGCAAGCTGTTAACCCAGAGTACCTTCCCCTGGCATGACAAATTGCAATGCAGATTTTGTTTCATTTGGGGAAGTGTTTAATTTTGGACATTGTGCATACCTCAACATTCTACTGTAGGGGTTACTTGGGTGAAGTGTTCATGCTGGTGGTTGCACATACTAGGAAATGTTATTGAATGATTGTTTGTGGAAACGTTTCATTTTGGGTGGATGTATACCTGGACATAATTATGAGGATGTTGCTTGGGGAAATAATTCATTGTCTATCAGGGAAGTGCTTGTGCATACATGGTCTCACTGTTGAAGTGACTGCTGGGCCAATTTGTGTCATTTTGGTGCCTGTGCATACAGAATGCAAACAACTGGAAGGGTTACTGGGGACATATAGAAAGCCAGTCTGCAAATCACATTGGGATAGATCACTTCTGCTTGTATTATTCTATTTGTGATTATACAGCCTGAGTGAGATAAAGGTTATCACTAGGTGACTATTGACAGCATGGAGCTACCATATTTTTTATGCATTTCTCCTGGCTTTGTCAGTCATGTGTGGAATTTAGGTGGGAGGAAGGGCTCAGTAATATCTAAGTGTTATACTATTTGACTGAATGACTCATGTCTTCTCCTTACTGATGATACTTTGTCTGTATTACACAACAACTGCACAATGTAATATAATGAATGCCCACTCAACAGGTTCCCCCAGATTTACAAAGACCTGTAGAACGTGCAGGATTAGTTTAAGAGCTATTTTCGGCAATATGGCTGGCGTGTGATCTAGGAACAAGCTCCCGGGACATGCACGTGAGCTCTTAGACTAATCCTGCATGGACTGAGCTCCTGTATGCATATTACCCTCATTTGCAGGTGAAAACCATGCAAATGAGGGTAATATGTGATCCAGGAAGCTGGCAGCTGTCCGTGCAGGACGAGTGCAGTGTGCAGAAATGTACTCGGTTAGTAACCGAGTACATTTCTGCAATCTACAAAACGGAGCATTGACAGCTCCAAATAAAGGCTGCATATCATTGAAGAAGCATGCCAATGGCCAAGTAGAAGGCCATTGGCATTGCAAACTGTTTAAAAAAAAATAAACAATTTTAATTTTTTTTTGCCGATCCCGCCTGTTTAAGCATAGGGCAGCGGCGCGCAAACGGGATCAGTGGAAAATAATAAAATAAACCTAAAATAAGCATTCTAACTAAAATCAGTATTCTGCCATGCAAGTCAATGACAGGCAGAAGACAACCTGGCCAGTGAGTAATGGTTGCTAAGGGGTGATGCTCAGTGTGGGACATGTAACTATGCATTAGCAGGCAATCTTATGCAAATGAGGGAAAGGTTAGTGAATCCCAGATTTTCTCAGCGTGTGAGGCAGGTCTCAAGAGTGTAAGAGTATAAATAGCTGGGTGCAAGATTAGGATATAGGTGACATCATGGGGGAGTGTGTCAGGCATACTGCAAGTGGATTAGAGACCTGTGGCTCGGGATTGCTCCTAGCTTAGCACAGCTAAGCTAGGGGTGTGTCTAAACCTGCCTAGCACTCTTTACAAAGTGTAAGCGGGTGTTCTCACCATGCACTGGGTTTTGCAAGAAGAAAAAGGAAGTTAAACCAGGAAAAAGCATCTATGTGCACATATGAGCACTTAGTTTGCACAGCACGCACACAGGCTTAAACAGGGAGGCAATGGGAAGGGAAAACAGCAGCAGGAAGGTAATCAAGGAGAACTAGCTTAGCTGACAGGTGAAATGTATCAGAATCAGCCAATTACACAGGCAGCAGACCAGCCCAGCCCAGCACACCACTATAAACTATGCAAACACCTTTCCCCCTTGTTTTTCCCAAAAACTCTGCAGCATCGGTGTATACAGACGGGGAAATTTTACAAAACGAAGGCAAGAGAAAAAATGTTAGGAGCTGCTTTTGCTATCATAAACCAGCATGTGCAAGAGGCTGAGGGTGGTGAGGATGTGAATGCTGCTGTGCAACTCACAGTGAGGAGATGGAGAAGAGTGTATAGATGCAGGGTAACCAACCAAGGGTTACATGAGCTGGAGATAGTGGAGTGCTATAGGGTGGACAGGGACCTCCTACAGCAAATTGTTGAGCTGTGCTGGCCACGCCTGACACACAGAACTAACAGAGGGGAACCCATCCCAGTGGATACCAAGGTATGTGTAGGCCTAAAAATACTAGCTACAGATACCTTCCAAAGGCCAACTGGGGATATGATAGGGATTTCACAGGCATCAGCATCCAGGGTACTCCACCAGTTCCTGGATGCCATATCAGCACATGTCAGTGAGCACGTATATTTCCCCATCACCCATGAGGCGTTGGTCAGCAATATGTGTCTCTTCAACCAAATAGCAGAATACCCTGAGATAGTGGGTGCAATAGACTGCACACACATATGCATTAAAGCACAACCAGGTGAGCAGGGTAGGGTCTACATCAACTGCAAGGGCTTCCCCTCCATCAACTGCCAGGTCGTGTGCGATGCCCAGGGCATAATAATGAATGCATGTGTTGGCTGTCCTGGAAGCTACCATGATTCCCACATCTGGCATCGGAAGCAGCTGTACCAGACATTTGCCAGTGGAGACATCCTACATGATCACCTAGTGGGGGATGCTGGATACGCACTGGAGCCATGGCTGATGACACCCATCAGAAATGCACACACACCTGAACAAGACCTCCATAATGAGGCACATGCACAAACATGAATCATAATAGACTGTGTGTTTGGGATGCTCAAGTCATGGTTCCGGTGCCTGGACACATCCGGTGGAGCTTTGCAGTACTCACCAACTACATGTACCCATATTGTCCTTGTATGTGCCATGCTACACAATATGATCCTACGGAAACAGCTGCAGCAGGAACAGCATGTTGTAGAGACACACAGCCCCCCACCTGTGCCAAGGCCCATACAGGCACAGAGTGTCTCGGAGGAGGAACAACCTGAGACTTCCAGAGTAGGCAGAAGGAGGCATGCCCAGTATGCCCTGGCCTTGGCAAAGAGGCAAAGCATAGCACATGCTCTGACACAGTAGGGACCCAAGAAATGACACCTCTCTCTGACTCACACATATAGTTAAAGGGATGCCAAACATGACACTACCTGTGCTCAACCATGCATAGGGAGTGTACAATGTGCATCCGACATAGGCAGCCCTGCAGCACCACCCTCAATACTGGGACACCCACAAGGTAAGTGACTCACACATGCCAGTTGGGGGAGGCACATACCCAACAACAGTCACAGCCAGCAGGATAGGTGTAGACAAACACAAACAAATGCTGTACTATGGCCTCTGAATGAGCCCTATGGGTAACCCCTACCCCAGGCCTACACAGACAGACTACAGCAGGCCAGCCAGTTGGATGTAAGTTGTGAAGGCTAAGAAGTCAGAAACTAATATGTAGGTAGTTAAAGCTAAGATCTGTAGTACACTGGTATGCCTCTAGACAGTACGACAGGTAAGACTACAGACTGAAATGGTTTACCTGACATACCAGTACAGTCCTAGCAAACGTGTAAAAGTGTAAGGTGTGCCCCACCATCTTACGTACACTTATAGTATCAGTCAGGTGTGCCCCCCCACCCCTGTGTCGAAATATAGAAACAGACAGGTGTGTCCCCCCCACTATGCAGAAATGTAGCAACAGTCAATGCCAAATGACTGATGTATACCCTGCAGACAAAGCATGCTCTCTGTCAGTGTACAACACAAAGGTCACCACCGCAGTACAAACTACCTGGACTTGATCCACACATGCAATATAGTTGACCATACTGGGCATGCTCACACACTTGTCAGTCAACAACATACTGAAAGGCCATACTGGGCATGCTCACACACTTAAACATGAAGGCCATGTCAGCAAACACTAGTTGACCAGACATATCTGGCAGTTGCATTGCTTAGTGCAGACACAAGTCAGTATGCACCACTCCTGCCTTGCACACACAGTGGATAGGAATACAGACATATATGTAAGGACAACACACTATAATAAGCCAAAGGTAGCTGGACATAGATGTGTGGAAGAGGGTGACCATGACAAGGAGCCATCTGGGCCTGTCCCACCCAGCACACAGCCAAAGGGCCCCAAACACATGAGGTGCAGGTGTCACTCACTGCAAATACTAGCCACCAGTATCTGTCAGCATGACAGCGTGTTGCACGTGCCAGCTGTGCAACATGACTGTACAAGGAAGTAGTCACCTAGTAGCTGTATACATGTACCTGTGGCATATGACCCCGTGTGTGCCCACATGCAGCATGTCAACCCCTACATGAATGGGTTACGGCCCATGCACACACCGCCCTCCCCATAGCAGCATCATGACAAGCCTGCTGATGTCATCCAATGTGAAATACACCTTTGGGAGAGCTGTAGCTCACTAATTCCCATAGTGCATCCCATAACTGCATACTGCTGTAGTGATAAACTAGTTAGGTAGTAGTTCTAACCCCAGACTTAGCAACTGTGTGAGTGCGTGTTTGTGTGCGTGTCTCTCTGTCTTTGACTGTGCAGAGAGAAATGCTTTTTAGGCTACTCACACTCCATACAGTTCATATACACGTTTGCTGATGTCACTCACCTAGAAATACACCTCTGGGGAAATCATAGCCCAGTAATCTTCGTAGTGTGTCCTGTAACTGTGCACTGCTGTAGTGTGATAAAGTAGTTAGGAAGGTGTTCTAACCCCGGACCTGGCAACTGTGTGCTTGTGTATGTGTCTGACTGAGTAGAGGGAAATGCTTTTTAGGCCACTCACACCCCATACAATACATATACTCAACTTTGGCAAGGCTGCTGATGTCACTCACCTAGAAATGCACCTCTGGGGAAATCATAGCCCACTAATCTCTGTAGCGCATCCTGCAACTGCATACTGCTGTAGTATGATAAAGTAATTAGATAGGTGTTCTAACCCCAGACCTGCCAACTGTGTGCTTGTGTGTGAATCTGTGTGTGTCTGACTGAGTAGAGAGCAATGCTGTTTAGGCCACTCAGACCCAGACCTGAAACTGTGTGTTAGTGAATCTGGGTGTCTGTGTCTCTGACTGAGTGATGAACAATGCTTTTTAGGTCCCACACACTCCTTAAAAGTTATATACCCAATGTTGGCAAGGCCGCTGATGTCACTCACCTAGTAATACACCTCTGGAAAAGTCATAGCCCAGTAATGTCTGTACTGCGTCCTGTAACTGTGTACTGCTGTAGTGTGATTTAGAACTGTAGTAGGGTTCCATCACCACCCATGGCAGTTCTGGATGTTTTGCATGTGTTTCAATGTCTTTGTATGGAGCAATGCATTATAGGCTACTCACTCGCAGTACATTTCAAATGCCCTACTTTGCCAAGCATGCTGAAGTCATTCATTGTGAAATATAACTGTGGGGATAAAGTTCCCTCTAATCCCTGTGGTGCGACCTATAGCTGCTCCATGCTGTAGTGTAATATAGGCCTTGGTCAGGGGTTCTATACCAACACATGACAGTTGTGGATATTTTGTGTGTGTCTCACTGTCTGTGTAGGGAGCAATGCATTTTAGGCTAGTCACTCGCAGTACAGGTGAAATGCCCTACTTTGGTAAACCTGCTGATGCCATTGAGTGTGAAATACACCTTTGGGAAAAGGTGTCTCTAGTAATCCCTGTGGTGTGTCCTATAACAGCTCCATGTTGTAATAAGATATAGGCCTTGGTCAGGAGTTCTATACCCACACATGACAGCTGTGGATGGTTTGTGTGTATCTCACTGTCTGTGGTGGGAGCAATGCATTTTAGGCTAGTCACTCACAGTAAAGTTAAAATGCCCTACTTTGGTAATCCTGCTGATGTCAGTCACTGTGAAATACACCTTTGGGGAAGTACTCCAGTAATGTCCGTGGCATGTACTATAACTGCGTAGTGTAATAAACTAGTTAGGTAGAGCTTCAACTCTCAGACATGATAGGTGTGTGTGTAAGTTGTATCCTGTGTAGAGGTGAGTGTGTAACCAATGGGGAGGGGGTTTTGCTTATTACTTTTATGGTGGCCCTACTATATATCACAATGTCAACCATACAGGTATAACAGATGTAAATTAGCTGGGAGGCTGGGGTGCAAAGCCATACCCATACATGTGACATCAAGGCCAGCCAATCCAAATTAGCAACCCCACTATTACCCAGAGCACACACTCAACCCATGTGTCATACATACACACAAGCCTAGGCAACAGCCAATATGTGGGTAGTACACTGTATATTGGCCACTGATAGTAACTATGCAGTGATAGCAGTGGGCTACAGAGGGCATGTCACACTGCCAATCTGTCCAATATGCATGTACATGCAGACAGTGCACCTCCACCATGTTCTCCAGTGGACACCTGCACCACCTGTGGTGCCTTCACATGTGACTCACAATGGACATATCATGCCTGACAACATGCCCTGTATGGACAGATGACACTGACTTCAGGGAATGCTGTTGGCATGCTATCAATGTAGGTGAAGGATAAACCTGTTGCCCATTACCGGTTGCTGCCATAGGTGGGCAAGACTGGCACATCTGATGATAATCTGTGTTCACAACATGGGCCAGACACCCCAGGTACAGTTCCACATGTCACTGTACATGCATGTGGGAGGTGTGCACATCCCAGACACCATCCATGTCATGGACTAAGGAACACATACATGGCATGTGGTGTACAGCATTGGCCACACACAATAGTCACCCAGCTGACTGGATGGAGGATGCAATACCCACCTGTGTGAGCAAATGCAGTACCTACAGGCCTGAGCCACAATGCAGACCATTGTCATGTCACCCGATGCCAAGGTATACCCATCGCCTACCCCTGTACACCCTGTTGGCACAGTTGACCACCACACACCCATGTAGACAAGCACCCATGCATGTCAGAACTGGCACCCTGTGTGTTCATGTGTGTGTGCTGTATGTCCACATCCACACTCACTACAACTCCCCAGGGCATACTGAAGCATGCAGCCTAATGTCTGACATCTCCTCATACTCTTTGTCCATATGGCCTCTGTATGACCCGTGTGGTGCATGTGATACCTGCACATTGATGTGTTGTGGCAATCCCACTACTGATGAGTTGCACTCCTGGCCCTGCTAAGTGTGTCAATGTGTGTGCGTCCCTGTGTGAGTGTGCCTGTGTTGACACTGGCACCTGTTCATGCAGACAGGCACGTGTACAACACCTACAGTATATCTACTGTATCCCTGTTGCAGATGTCACTCAACTTCACATATATGTTCTGAGTGCTCCACATCAGGTAACCCATGTGGTGCATCCAATAACTGCATTGAACTGTGATAGCCCTACATAGTTGTCAGGGGTTTGATACCCTGTGCTGGTAGGCATGTGATACAAACATGCTTCAGATTTACCCTCCCACCCCTCCCTGACATGTATCTGCCTCTGTCTGCCTCCCCCAGTCCCTCTCTGGTGGATGTGGAGACCCACACCTGCCTTGCTTAGTCAGCAGCATGTGTATTTTATGTGATGCTCATGATCAGCTGATGGCCTCTGCACGAATTGCAGCCCTCCCCTAGCTGATTGCATGTGGAACAGCTGTGGTAACAATCCCATAGCCAGTTGCATGGAAACACACACTCCAATACCCAGGAACATCATGGTGGTGTTGGGCCTTTGCAGTCACTGTGAGCAGGAACTAGATCTGATGTTTGGCAAACAGCATCCCAGATGGATTGGGGGATTTACCTCTAACAACAAACACTGTGGAAAGAGGGCAACCAAAGGAGGGGGGTGTGCCTTTCCTGACTACAGACTGCAAGTGCTGCTATACTGCATTTGGAGTAATGTTGGTTTAACAGTGTTTGTCTGGATATGCCTGTTGTACATGTTGCAATACCTTCCATGTCAGTTCCATGTATATGAGGAATCCCCATCTGCAGGGTCATCTGCAGACTGGGCAGTGTTGTGCCTATGGTTTCATGTGTTAGCCACAGTGCATCAATCTATGGAATGCAGAAGGTAGTGTGAGGATTGCAGTCTGTAGATGTTGAAGGCTGTGACAGTTACTGACTTCATATCCCTCATAGAACATATGTTGCAACAAACCCTGTTACAATGGAAAATATATGAGGTCATCACAGCAACATGTTTATACTGGCCCTGTGTATGTGCTGTCAGCCACACCTCTGTCAACCTTTGTACATATGACATGCATGAAGTGGTGCATATGTGTTGTACATCATAAATACTGTCATCATATCTGATAACAATCCAGTGATATATCAGATTGCTACATATGTCATGTATAGTAGTGGTTATATTTCATGACATAAGCTGGCCATTCTGTGGATGTTTGTACAGTACTGAGGTCTGTGTAGTGATGGTGAATGCCGGCAATGTGTGTATTGTTAATATGTACTTCAGCCTGTGTACAAACTGTGGTATATGTCATTATTCTAGCTCCCCTTCTATCAGATGTTACATGCTGCCCCACTGTATGGTACTGTTTTGCCGTACATGTTTGTAGGGCCATGCACACACATGTCCCATGCCATAGACAGCCATCATACTAAACTGTGTAGCAGCCTAGTATATGTAGGGTCATTCTGTGAGTGGTACATATGAGGATGGTGTAGAACAGATAGTCCATATACTGTAATATTATGCTAGCTTACCATATGTGGCTGTGGCTGTGTTCACATTGGTTGTGTTTATGCACTATCACACAGGTGTATCTTACCCTGTGCTGTGACATGGCTGTCAAGCCTGCTATATATGCAGGTACATGTGCATTCCCCCATATGAGATGTAGGCCAGTGCTGAGCCAGTCTGCCTGTAGCCTGCATTGTTACATGCCTAGTAGCTTAGTGTACTTAACCAGTGGGATGTTATGTGCATATACTTGCCAGATGTACTGCTGCTGGGCCTCCCTTAAACATCATGTATGTCAGACAGAGCAGTGGGATGCTGTACAGATGTATGTCAATATCTAGTTGATGGTATGTGTCCATGACACCCCTGTACCAGCAGTCATTATGTGTCAGGCCAGACAGGAGTGTGTGAATCCAACATCTATGGTGCCAAATGTATAACAGTCATTATGTGTTATGCCCATCTACATGGCTGTCTACATCCATATTGTCAGGCCTGGTACACATGTGGCGCACTAAGGGATTATGTGTATACCTCTGGATTGTACAGGGTGTGTCCGAAGTTCCACATATAGTGGCCAATATCTCTGCTGCACTCCACAGGGGCATTACATGCTAGCAGCGGTACCTTACAATGATTGCCTTAGGATGTCTGTCAGTAGACAATGGCACACATTATAAGCAGATGTCAGCATCCACACACACCATGTCTGTGAAGACAATCCCAATGACAGTAGCAACAGTCTAGTAATATACCTGCTATACATACCTGTCACCCTTTGCAGTATGACTTTGGGACTGTAGGGGCTGGTGTACGGCTAGACTCCATATCCAGGACATATGGTGGAGATATATGTACATATACTTATCCAGATAGCCATATATATATAATTACAAATGTGTACTACATTGAATTACCACTGTCATGGCAACCACCCACTATAAATCCCTACGGCATGCGGGCGTGGTCCCCTTACATTTCCTGTGTGATGGACATCCTTCCTGTGTGTGGGAGCATCTGTGATACAGGCAGCAGGTAGCAATACCTCTTACAGGAGAACCTGTACACTCAGAGTGGCCACATATTTGTAGGAGGATCAAGAACTACAGACAGACTGTGGGTAGAGTTATGTAATGCTTTGCATAGTACTGGTGTTACAGGATGTGTGTGTACATACTAGTGTACCTTGGAATGCAGTCTGTCTGCATAGTTCACTAGTGCGGGCCTAACCTCTTGCTGGACAGAGGTATGCCTATCATGTTTTGTCCATCCACCACACAGGTCTTGTGTCAGATATTACACTGGCAGTGTGTGTGTTGCATGCTATCAGTACATGGCTACATCCATGTTTATTTCTAACCTCAATTCCCTGACTAAGGGTATGTTGCAGACTATCCTGTAACACCAGCACCTTGCTTAGTGTATGGCAACAGTGTTCCACATATGTGCCTGTAGTCCAGCCTCTGTCCCCCATCTACATACCAAGCTTTGCACATATGTCATGCTGTTGGGGGTTGTACTGTAGTGGGCTGTGAGTATATCACACTGCCATTGCTGCCATTAGTCCACTGATGTTGTATCCCCCACACATACAGTGGGGCTATATATGTGTGGGCATCACCTACACAACACATGTGCACCCATATGCACTGCAAAGGCCAGTGTATGTAACAGTGGTATTTGGGCTTGTATTATTTAGTCTAGGTGGGGAGCACCATAAATGACATAGGCTGTTACAAAATGTGGGGGTATCAGGGGTGAGCTGCCACAAGGTATGTGGATGTACAGTGCCATATACACCACCTATATTGACATTACTTACATGACTTGGGGTAATGCAAGCCTACTGCCTCCTGCCATATAGACTGTTCTGTGTGTTATGCTTTGTTATGTACCGGGTACAACCCATTTGATCACAAAACATCTTTACCTCCTATGGAGTTTGTACAGAGTGTAGATAGAGGCTGCTGAACTATACATCTGCAGTACATACTGTTGATTGTGTGGTACCCTGTGACCCAGTCTGTCTGCACTATTGTACATTCTAAAGGGCTTGGCCTGGACAGCAACAGTTGTGAACCTTTCCAGACTACTGTATTAGTGTAACTGTTGCAGTACTCCGTTTATATGGTTGTCAGTATTTGAACAGCTATATGATATGGCATATAGAACTGTTATAGTACACAATTAAAGGATTCCCATGTCTGCAAACCTGTGCATGGTGTCTTTCCTATGACCTTTCTATGGGTATATGTTGCAGGCAACGATTGACATTAGTATGTGTCGCCCATACAGTGTCCAGTTGTTCAGGTGTTAACTGTAGGCATAGTGGCTGTTGCATATTGTGTGCACCTCCTACATATGTATCTTACTGTACATATATCTGCATGTGTATGTGTAGTCACAGGTATATATATATATATATATATATATATATATATATATATATATATATATATGTATGTATCTGCATATATGTATCTGCATATATGTGTCTGTGTATCTGTATCTCTGGGGACGTTGATTGCTTCCACATATTACCTGTCCAATGGGAGGCAGACTGTACTTGGTAGTGTATTGCAGGGCACATGTGTTTGGCTGTGGGGGGATGCCTATTCGTACAAGACGTATAGTGTGTAGGGCCTCTCAACCCCATTAACGGTGCATGTGGACATAGGTGTATTTGTTAATCTGCAATTGTTATCTACAGATGTATGGCCATATATACCTATATAGATATATTTATCTGCCAACAGATATATAAGTATATGTGCATAGATAGTGATATATACATATATAGAGTTAGTAAAACAACATATATATTTATATATTTGTATATCTATATATATATGGAGATGTATCTATTAAGGTTGCAATATAGTCACACACGCAGACATCTAGATGTTGGTATACATTCTCTGTACTGTTGCATGACAGGACTGGCTGATATGTTTCTGAAACATTGAATATCTGTGTATCTGTCATGGCTTAGTGGTATGTCACTTTGTCTAGGGTGTACAGGGTCCTTGGTTTGAGCTTTGCCAGAGCTGTTTATTTTGTTGCTGGGCAGAACACGGCCCATTGGATAGAGAGTGATTAAGGTACCTTAAAGCTGTTGCAAGCAGGTTTGCTTGGGTTTGCGTGGAGCTAAGCACTGCCTACACAGGTTAAGCAATTTAGAAGCTGAGTGTTTGAAAACGTAACCAGAGGTTAGCAGTGCTTACTGTTGCACAAACCTGCTTACAACTGCTTTAAAATGTCTTACTCACTCTGTATCCAACAGGCTGTGTTCTGCCCAGCAACAAAATAAACAGCTCCTGCAAGGCTCGAAACGTGGACCCGGCACACCATACACAAAGTGATTTACCACTAAGCCATGGCAGATATACATAATCGTGATGTTTTCACATACATGTCATCCAGCCCAGGTATACAACACTACAGGGAATGTATTCCGCCATGTAGATGTATATGTGTGTGTATATATCTTCATCTTTAAATGGATATTACATATCTATATATGTAGATATAGGTATATAAATATATATATAAATATATATATATATATATATATATATATATATATATATATATATATATATAAAAAGCCAATAAATACATATATACATAGATACGCATACATCCATAGATATATATGTATACATCCACATGTCCACATATATACAGCACTAGGAATGCATATATGTCAGCATATATATGGCTCACCTTTCAAAGGGAGAAATCCATGTGTCAGAAAGCTGGAAGGCCAAAAGTATGTTCCCAACATTGCACAATCTTGTAATACATGCATCGAATGTGCAATGAGCGAATGTTACTATGCATTTGCTCATTGCAGATTAGGAAATTTGGTTGCGGATGGTATTATAGTGTGGATGGGGAATATTTGCCTATACCCATAGTAGTGCAGACTAGGAGTTAGTATATCACAGTAGGGGGGGTCATGGGGGGCCCAGCCCCACAGACAGGGTTGCAGGGGGGCATGCCCTCCAGCATTACGATATGTATTCCAACTTGCAGTTTGAGAGTTAGCAACGGTGCCTTTAGAACTGCTGTCTTTTGAACTGTGGTGCAGTAAGAAATGATGGGTTTGTTGTTTCAGTTTGCAGAAAGGGCTGTTCGAAGAAATGATTGTCTCCCTGTCAATGGTGAGCACATATATATCAATATAGGCATATATGGACATACATCTGTAGATGGAACTGAGAACGTAACCACAACATATATGTCCACATGCACCATTGATGTTTATAAGAGACCCAAACATACATCTGGCATGGGTCGGTATCACCCCCAACCAAACATGTCTGGCCTGCAATACAATGCCAACCTTAGCAGATCCTATAAGCAGGTCCCTACACGACAAGGGCAGTACATGTTAACAGTACTCCATCCCACCTGTGGGATGTCAGGCTGGCATTACTAACATATCATGCAGTACAGTTAAGTGACGTGTCGTGCTTGGGGGAACCCCCTGGGCAGGTGCAGTAAGTAGCTGGGATCCCTCATACGATCCAATAGGTCTACACCTGACAATGGATTCACCAATGTTGGCAAGGACGACCACAAATCCACCATGTCAGCTGGGAACTACTACCCAATAGCCTGATGACCCTGGTCTGCAGGGACATGGAACATATCAGCAATGAACCCATGGCCAATGTCACTGGTAATCCTAACACACAGGACCCCGTGAATGTTGGACTTGTCAAAGGCAGAGAATACAATATGAACCTGGTATACTTCCTTTACCCAATCATGACAGGTGTAGATGAGGGTTTGGAGGTGCACAATGCCTATGTAGATCATAGCAGGCTTTTGTACAACATCCCACATGTAGGAATGTGTGTAGTTGTTAAGGGATCTACCTCCGTTCACAGAATATGTTTCCACCAGGACAGCTTGGCATATGCCAACATTCCACAGGTGCCATCACATGGACATACAGTCCTTCACAGGTCATAGATGTGTTAATGCCCTCCTACACACTGTAGAGGTGTGCAGCACTACTGGGGTTGCTATAACTCACTGGATGTGGCTGTTGTGGACACAACCACCATTATTGCAGTTACTGTTACGTCTATCCCCCCACATAGCTGTCTGTAATACTGTACAGTGTATGTCATCAGGTTGTTAGTTGTTGTTTATACCATTCACAGTAGTTAAGCACCTCACACCCTCCTAAGGGTAGGGCTATGCCACCGGCATTGGCACACACATGTTACTTAGGTGAGGATCGCAGTAGAGTGGGGAGAGGGACATACATACTGCTGTTAGCATGTTCAAGGTCATCCACATTGCAGACTGCATATATAATACTGTGTGGTTGTACCTATCCTGTCTTGGTGGGATTACATGTGCAACAGATGTGTTACCTGCATGGGGACATACCTCCATGTGTACAGTCTTGTACCTGTACTGCATCCAAACCAAAGGCTCTGTGTGCTGTACCCAGCCATGGCATGTGTACCACCCATTACACTTACTGGTGCCCACTGTAGAAGGCCTGCTGACACCACTACACCCATCAGCCATGTGGCACATGGACAAACACATCACAATCAGAATAGATACTGGTGACAACAATACAACATTGTTAATTACAGCTATGATGCATCATGGCTGCACAGCTACACCTTCCAAGGTATTAGCATTTCACTTTACTGCTGACAACATGCTACACATCATTCCATTGCTACACTGTTGTACAGTCACCCTGTGCATCAGCACCATGATAGCCTGTCCCTGCATCGATGTTACGGGTGTCAGGGAGTGGCACAGGTATCATGATATGCACAGGGTGTGTTGTTGGTTTGCCAGAGGCCTAGGCTGACCCATACAATTGACAATATGTCTGTGTGTGAGGGGGCTGAGTACTGTTATGGGCCACTGGTGATGTTGTGTGTGCAGGTATGTGGTTGCCCTAGGTTTGTTGTTTATGTGTGTGTGTCTGCATGCACACAGTTCCTCCATGTGGCTACCCTATACAGGGAATTGTGAGACAGCTGCAGACTGTACCTGGAAGGGTTTGCAGTTCACCGTCTCCGGCCACAGACACGGGACCTGTGCCTGGCAGGGGTGCTACAGGGAGTATCAGGTACAAATCCAGATTGAGTACTGTGCCCCGAGTTTGACAGACATCCACTGGATCCAGGTCCCTCCTGGGACTGGCCAGGGCCACATGCACATGGTCTGCTATGACGATCTGTGGACAGCACCCCCCCACAGTGCTGGGGCTGGTACTGCCACTATGGGAACGGCTGTGACTGGTAGGATGTCCACAGCGACCTCCAGCTGCTGGTGTTGCTGGCATCCATCCACGTTGCCGTCGCAACCATCCCGCCCTGTTCTGACGCATGGACATGACATTGTGGATGAGAGCCAATGTCTCACCCCACCGTTTATCCATGGCCTCGGTGTAATTATGGATGGCACCTGCTAGGTCATGGATGCTGTCAGTTACAGAGGTGTGATGAGCCCTCTGCACCCTTAGACCCTGCCTGGTGTACCGTTCCATTCATGCCTGTGCCTCCATGACAGTTTAGAGCATGTGTGTGGTTGAAAAAGATGTGGCAAGTCTGCCAGGGGCATGATGACTAGCAGTGCTCCAACGAGCACCCCTGAACATCTGCCTATGTGATACCCCACCAGACATCTGGCTATGGCAGCTGTGTCCTGACACATATGCCATAGATACAACACGGTCCTGGCCAATGCCAACCATAGGCTGTCCCTCAGCTAAGGCCAACAGTGATGAGGTATGTAGAGGCAGTATGACTGTGTGCATGGATAGGGTGGATACATGTGGGTTCTCAATTGGTGGCCTAGCAGCAGACCCTGATGACCCTTCCTGTGCCTCAACACACCTATCCTCATGGTCACTGTGTGTATCAGTGACATCAGATTCCCCGTGGGGGGACCCGGACCCATCTCGCCACCTGTGAGAGGAAAACAGGGAACAGACTGTAAGACCACACACACACACACACACACACACACACACACACACACACACACACACACACACACACACACACAGACATACACACATGGCAACCCATACACTCCACCAGACAGCACCTGCAGACAGATCCTGCACCTCCATAACACACACAATAGCAGGCAATGGTGCAGTACAGTATCACACAAAAACCTGTAATTACACACATGTCAGCATGCAGGACATGTGGCGCTCAACAGCATGCAGTTCAACTGTAGTCAATCGCTGTTACCAACATTATACATGGCTGTGATGCATGGCTTCTGTTAGTAGGTGATGGCCCTCCCCCTGGAACTCACTGCACCCATGTCCACAGCATTGCTGTGCATCTGATCAGCACTCTGGCATGTACTGTGCACCATACCTCACAGCTGTACACACCATTGCAAGATGTGTATCTGTGTGTCAGTTGTGTTTCTGCTGCTGCTCACAGCCTCTGTATGTTTCTGGATCACATGTGGACACATGTGCTTAGTGAATTCACAGATGTCATCATCAGTGGTGCATGTATGAGTGACAGACTACCATTAGACCAACCACAGACATAATGTACTGTACCTATGGTGAGTGTAGACACCATTATTGACCATGATTGAGCCCTGGCAGATGTTGCCTGTGGTACACATAGGTTCATAGGTGAGTACTGGTCTATTGGTCCTGGGGCCTACATAAGCCTAGCCTCAGGGGTTCCCAGCCATGCAACACCCACTAATGTTATTCCCCTGTGCCCCTGTCAGGCTGTGGCACAGACATACTACCCAGGGTGAATTCCCCATTTCCCATCCAATTGTCAAGTGTTTCTGTAAAGAGGGCCAATGAGTAGCATTGACTGACATGTATGGGTAGTCCATTCCAGAGTGTGGGGATTCCCCAGGACAGGGCCCTATCCCTCTACTATGTTCTGTGTAATGTGTTGATGAGGTTTAGGACCCTGGAACATGTGTTTGCAGAGGGAGTGGGATGTCTTTATGTGTAGCATGTTCAACTGCTGTGTGTGACATAGCTGCGTATGTTGGGCAGATGTCAGCTCTGCCTGGGCAATGTGCACTGGAGTGTAGCCACAGTTGTCTGAGATGGACTGTGTATTGCATGTGTTTGAGGCTGGTAATCCCATTAGTAAGGGGTGTGCTCTGTCAGTGCACATGTACAGCATGCATTATGGGTAGGTGTGTTAGATGTGTACATGGCCTACAGCTTAGCTATGACATGCACAGTGAATTGCTAAGCATAACCTTAAACCATACTCACCGGCATCCAGCTGCTGCCTTGCTGGTATCCCAGAGGTACCTACATTGGGATGGGATAGAGTTGATGCCAGTGGCCACAGCTGTGGCATTGCTACATGGTGGCTGCACTATTACAGTACAACAACAGCTGAAGTCCACAGTACTACAGATTATGCATTACTGCTTATCAGTACTACACAGCAACAGACCCCCACATCTCACATATGCATGATCTACCTGTACAGATGCATACACTACAGTAGTCTACTGATATGCCCTGGAACCTTACCTGCATGTTCCATGACTGGTGTGTGTGTGTAGTACCCACCTTCATGACTGTATAAGTCTGGAGCTCTTGTGGATGGGCAGGTGCTACCAGGCTCATGAGCAGCTCCTCCACTCTGGTGAGGAGGGGATGGATGTTATGCCCCCCCCCATTGCAAGGTGGTCACCCTGCACAGCAGCAGCATGGCGACATACTTGGTGGAGCAGGTCACTACAATGATGGCGGACCTGCTCATATGTACAGCTGTGCATCCCCACCTCATTCACCCTGCGGACCACATCATTCCACATGGCTGTTCTCTCCTGCTGGTCCTGGCTTTTCCATGAGAACAACAGCTGGTAGTTGTGGATAATGCTGGTGATTATAATTTCATCCTCAGCGGCACTGTATGCGGTATTCCTCATGTGTGACATACTCCCTGAAAGACATAATGATGGAAATATGTCTGAGCAACTCATATGTCAAGTTTACCATAATACAATGCACATATCAGTCTCCTGTCACCATATAAGCTCCAACATAATGTTCACACAACTCTAGTGGTATGTGTCTGGTATATGTGCCATTGGGTCATATATTGTATTGTACAACACTTTCTGCTATGTGCTTATAGACATGCTCCCTGTGGGTACACTGGAGTTCCTGGGCTGTTACAGGGTATTTCACCTGCATGCCACTGTCACTGCTACTATGTTTCCACATATGCATGTGGTAGGCCTGCTATGTGATTGGTACACATCTGCCATTCTGTGATATTGGGGATATCTATGCATGCTGTTGGACATGTTTTGGGATTGTGTGGACTATTACAGCCCACATATGTTCCATGACAGTTACACACCAGTATGTGTAGGGGTTATTTGCCAGCAGGAACACCACTCCAACCTAATGTGCACATGTTACCAGTCCACATCACAGCCGTAACCCACCATGGAACCTCATTATCTACTGTTCCATCACTACCTTCATGTGGAACCACCTCAAGGGATGGTGTCCCCCCATGGAGCACACACAGAGATATGTCTGTCACCCAGTTAGGTCGAGGTTCCTATGCATAGGAAGATCCACAGAGACATGGGGTATGTGCTACATCACCTGGAGGCATGCAGTAAACATACACAGGGTTCAACATGCATGTCCCTCCTACCCAGTGCACACCCCAGGCACCTTTATGTCCATGTAGATGCTGTTGTGACTTTCCGTGGGTGGGCACCATGTTCCCTTTGTTCCCATGTGGGGGCTCAATGGCCTCCACATTCCAAATGTAACTACCCATCCACAGTGTTTAACCACCACATGTGTCATATACCAGCCCTGTATGCTGTCTTGTTTGTTACCCAACCAGACCTACATACCGATATGTGCCTAATACCCTTCACCAACATGTATAGCACACCTTCTCATACAATTGCGATGTGTTCCCAACATGGGTTACACACCACATTCCACACTCCATCTTGCAGCCATGTACTGGTGTGTAGGTATGTTGTGTATTGATGTGTGATGTTCTCTCACACATGTCATGGCAGGGGACATGTATTGACACATATATATATATATATATATATATATATATATATATATATATATATATATATATATATATATATATATATAGTTATATATCTATACATATATAAATATATATAGACATACACACGCACACACACACACACACACACACACACACACACACACACACACACACACACACACACACACACACACACACACACACACATATATATATATATATCTGTATGTATGTATATATATATATATATATATATATATATATATATATGTGTGTGTACATATGTGCATATATGTGTAGATATCATTTTGTGTTCTTTATATACCTATATAAATGTATAACTGTCCGAGGTTCTGTAAACATACACAACTGTGAATATGTATCACACATATATGTATCTGTATGTGGGGTGCATACGAACATCTGGACCACACTCATGTACCCTCTTTACTTCACAGCTGAACTGTTCTGCCTTGCTGCAACACAGACAGGTGTCACATGTGAACACAGAATAACATTCGGCGGGTATATATGGTGACAAACTTTAGATAAGCATATTATACTGCTATGGCAGTTGGGCATGCTATGCTATACTTTAACATGACTGTCCTGCAAGTAGTGTGGTCTCTCACCCATGTGTCTATAATGGCAGTATTATTACCCCCAACAGCTGTTGACCACAGTAATTTACAGAACACAGATAATATGGGTCACATCTTTGCCATTCACTGCTGGTCTGCACATTTGACAGGTATGTCCCACTGCCCACAGGGACTGACACTACTGTCCAGTGCAGTTGTTAAGCAGAACATCATTACAGGAACAAGTATTGTGGCACATATACATCCTTTCACAGTATACATCCTATTATTGTATGCCATATACTACATGCCAGTAAATGCATATCTGTTTCACATACCTGTTATGTTTTTTCTGCTGTAACACACCCATGAGCTTTGTGACCTTTCTTGCAAATGCTTCTCTCTCTCTCTCTCTCTCTCTCTCTCGAATGATTGAGCTGGTTTGAATAGATTGCAGCATGCCTTTGTTGGTATTGCACAAGATCAGGTGTTTCTCTCTCTCTCTCTCTCTCCCTCTCTAGAATGATTGAGCTGGTTTGAATAGATTGCAGCATGCTTTTGTTGGTATTACACAAGATCAGGTGGTGGCCTCTGTACCAGTCAGTGTCCACCAGTTGCTAATTGTATGCAGCCTGTTGTGTAGTACTTCAGATAACCACTGTCATGGCAACCCTGTACTATAAATTGCTGCCTTCTGTGGGTGTTGTCCCTTCACCTTTATAGTATGGATGACATCCTTCCTGTGCATGGACATCAGTGTTACAGACAGCATTTAGCAATACCTCTTACAGCAGAACCTGCATACACAGGCCAAATCCACATTTGGGTAAGGTTCCAGACCTACAGTCAGTGTGAGTAGTGTTGTTGTGTGCAATGTATCTTGCTGTTCTTATAGGGTTTCTGTGTACATGGTACTTTTTCATGGAATGTTGTCTGTCTGTATAGCTCTCAACTGTGGGCCTATCCGTATGATACCAGGGGGATTGGCTGTTAGGTTTTTGTCTGTGCACCACACATGTATTGTCCGAGATATATCTGTGGCAGTCTGTCTGTTGAGTGCTATCAGTACATGGCTACATCCATTTGTATTTCAATGTTGTATCCCTGCATAAGGGTATGCTGCAATGAATCCTGTAACACCAGCAATTTCCAGGATGTGTAACAGCAATAATGCAAATATGGCCCTATGTTCCTGCCTCTGTCTTCCACATATATGCCAGTCTTTGTCCTGCTGTGATACAGGAAGGGTTGTTAGGTAATGGCCTATCATTATTTACCGCTAGCATTACTGCTATCATCCCAGTCATGTCATGGACTCCCACACCAAATGTTGGGCCAAGTCCATATATATATATATGGGGGCAACAGCTGGAGAACACATATGTGCCCTTGTACATTTTCCAGAGGTAAGTGTGTGGTACACAGTGTTCCTTGCCCTTGTACAGCCTTTTATGGGGGGGTTCTATGCCATTAACCTAGGCTATGACACCTTTTCATGGATATAACTCTTAAGACGAGGGTCATTCAGTGTGATAGTGAGATGTTAGGTTAAGCAATGTTATGTACAAGATACTGTGACATTAACACAAGTGCTACTTTTACCCCTAGGGCTTGACTACAGGGTGTAATGGGAGGCTGCTGAACTACATCTGTAATTGTTGATTGTTAGGTATCCTGAAGGCAAATCCTGTTTCTACCGTTGTACTAATTGAAGGCCTTGGCCTGGACAGCATAGTATAGTATATACACACATTGCTTGCATCTACTGTTTTGAGTGGGCCTTGCATTCATGACTGATTACATATTTCAATCCTTATGTGGTGTCAGTACTGGCATACATTATTGTATAGTACACAGATAAAGGTTATCTGTGTATGCATACCTGTGTGTCGTGTCATGTCCTTTGAATTGTGGGTGGGTATATGTTTAATGTCAGTATTCTCATTAGTGGGAATTGTTGCCACACTACACATTTCACAGGTGCCAGTTGAAGGGCTTGTGGCTGAGGGATATACTTTGCACCCAGTACTTCCACACTACTTCTACATATGTATGGCTACTGATACCTTTTGTGTGTGAATATGTGTATGTACCTATATATATATCTCATATGGCTATATCTATATATATATATATATCTATAGATATATACATCTGTGTGTGTGTGTGTGTGTGTGTGTGTGTGTGTGTGTGTGTGTGTGTGTGTGTGTATATATATATATATATATATATATATATATATATATATATACATACATATGAACATATGTATGTATCTATATACAATTGATGTTATATGATTATTTGTGAATCATACATTACTATATATATATCTACATATAGCTGTCTGTCTACATTTACAGATATATATCTGTCCATATATCCATGCATGTTGGGTCTATATTATATCATTGAACGCTTAAAAAAGTGAACGCTGATTGATCGACCTAATTTAAGCGAAAGCTTACAATCTCGAACTGTCAGATCAGTGATTTTTTTTCGCAGGTAAAAAAATCGCTGATCCAAAACACATACACACAACACAAGCACACCAAACAAACAGAAATCCACACACATACACCTAAAATCTGATACCTAACCCTACACTAAACTATGCACACACCATTAACTACCCACTTACCTTAACCCAAACCCTAACTCTAAGGTCCGTCACTATCGCACACTCACCTCACCCGCTCCCTAACCCTAACTCACTTAAATCCGCCCTAACCCTCATGTCCACTCAATCGCACACACACCTAACCCGAGCCCTAACTCTAACTCACCTAAATCACCCTAACACTAACATCCACACAATCGCACACTTACCTGAATCTGACCGGTAACTTTCCACCATAACACTGAAAATACCGAAGCAATAGAAATGGACAACCAAATTCTTTCCCTAGGAAAGAATTTTTGAGTTTCTGCTGCTTCGATATTTTGCAGTTTCAGGAAAATAAGTTCGATCAATCAGCGTTTGCTTTTTTAAGCATTCGAGGATATAATATAGACCCTGCATGTTGGGCTCATATTTTGGCCTGTTCCTCATTCACTTGGCAATTGTCATGGATGATTGCAGCATTGAAGTCAGTAACTAGTGGCAACACTTTTGTGTTTCAGACTTCATATCCTTCTACATTTGTGTTCTAATACATATAACGGTGTAACTAGCAACGTTTTAAGTGTATCAGAGCATTAGTTGACATATATCCCTATGTGTTCCCACAGTGTGGCATACTTTGTCCAGACTTCTTGCATTAACAGGTTATGTGGTGTGATAATAATACATTTCCTGTACTGTTGACTGATTGTGCTGCATGATATATTTGTGAAAACTTCAGCTTATGTAAATCTGTCACGGTTTAGTGGTAAATCACTTTGTGTATGAAGTGCAGGGTCCTGGGTTTGAGCCTTGCAAAAGCAGTTTATTTTGTTGCTGGGCAGGAAAAGGGCTGTTGGCTACAGAGTGATTAAGGCACTTTTAAGTGGTTGTAAGCAGGTTTGTGCGATGGTAAGCACTGCCAACCTCCGCTTATGTTTTCTTACAGTCAGCTTCAAATCTCTCAACCTGTGTAGGCATAGCTTGTCCCCGCGCAAACCCACGCAAACCTGCTTATCACTGCTTAACAGTACTTACTGCTGCTTACTCCCACGCTAATTCCTTTAAAAGAAAAGAAAACGGGGATGATAGGACAGTGGTGAAAAATGGGGCACAAAGAGGGAAAGACAGTAGAGAAAATAGCTAGGCATGTGCAGGAAGGATATAGGAAAGGTCCATAGCTGCCCATTTCTTCTACAGCAACAGCTGTGCATATACACTAAATTGCAGGTACATTTGGTCCCTCAAACCCCTGGGAGAGGGGTGAGGACAACATATATTCATTGTGATGCCAATTAGACCAGATTACATGTGTCCAGTGGACACATGTGTGAAATGGACAGCTATGTATGGGGCATTTTTGTGGGAACAGATTGCCTTTTTTTTCAGGGGAGAGTGAGATGTTGGGGAGGTGCAGTATGTATATTTGGGGAGGTAGGTTTGGTAGGTTAACAGACAAGTAGACAAAAATTGCCAGCACCAAGTACAGTGAAAAGCATCAAATGAGGCTAGTAAATTAAATACATAAGTATTTTATTCAGGTATAATAAGCATCCCAGACCAGTTTCAGCCAACAAGCTTTCCTCAGTGGGAATAAAAGTAGTAACAACTTTGAAGTGACACACACACACATATATTTATATATATATATATATATATATATATATATATATATATATATATATATATATATATATATATATAAAACATGAATCATCCAATAGGATTCTTCCCAAAGTGATCTTCCCAACATTCAAATTGTTTCCTGTGTGAAAAATAAAAAGAGAATGAAAAGCTATACAATAAAACCACATTATTAGTATACAATGTAAATAATAAAAGTAAAAAATAAAACATAATATTATAAATGGTCATTCAAACCGGGTGAAAACAAAGCACCCAGTTTAATGATCCAATCCTTCTCTTTTTTTGTGAGGATTGAATGCCATCCTTGTTTGTTGGATCTGTCACCAAGAATTATGTCAATAATAGTGAACTGAAATCTGGCTGAGTTGTGTTGTAAGCAATGTCTATATAGGGCATTGGTCTCTCTCTTGGTTTGTATGTCACTACGGTGCTCAGACATACATAATCAAAGTGGTTGTGATGTTTGTCCAACATAAAATGAACCACATGTACACGTTGCAAGGTACACCACCCAATCACTATTACAATTGCCAAAACATTTTATGTCAAAGATCCTTTCAGTGTTTTTACTGGTGAACTATTTTGATGTGAAAATAAATGGACATGATGAACAATGACCACAATTGTAGGTACCCCATTGTTTGTCACCTGTCATAGTTAGTTGGTGGTGTATGGCTCCAGCCAAGCTTACCCTTTTAAAATGTGAAAAATATGACCCAAGTGTCCTGCCTCTTCTATAACCATACTTACATACATCACCAATCAGAGGTGTAACTTCATTGTTAACAGTAAGAATGTTCCAATGTCTGGACATAACATTCCTGATTAGGTTGATGTTGTGTCCAAATGTTGTGATGAACCAAATGGATTCATCTTGTTCAGTCTGAGTTTTGTCACGATATGTAAGAAGTGAGGTTCTAGTTGAGTTGGAAGCAACTTGTTGGGCACCCTGGATGTCCAGCTCCTTGTAACCCCTAGCTCTAAACCTTTTACCCAGATCCTGTTGGGATTTTTCAAAGTCATTTTCTGAGGAGCAAATTCTGCGAATCCTGAGGAATTCAGATTTAGGTATGTTTCAGATGATGTGGTTGGGGTGCATACTCATTGCATGTAGTAAGTTATTGCACTGGAGATATTTGCAAAATGTTTTACTTTGTAAAGTGTCATCTGGATTCCGAGTTATGGTAACATCCAAAAAATTGATCTCATTCCTATTACAGGTTAAGGTAAATTCAGTACCCCATTTGTTCTGGTTGAGATACAGTACATATTCCGCCAAATATTCCACATCTGAATGCCAAACCAACCAACAATTGTCCAAATACCTTCGCCAAATGTCAAGTTCTTCAAGATATAGATTGTGTGAGGAGTCATAAATGAGATGCTCCTCAATGTATCCCATAAATAAGTCTGCATATATGGGAGCAAAGGATGCTTCCATCACAGTGCCCTTGAGCTCCCAGTAACATTCTCCCTGAAAATGAAAAACATTTTTATTGAGAACATGCTCAGCCATGCAGACCAAAAGTGTATTAAAGCCTACCGGATATAATTGGGCTTTGTCTAACCAAAAATTGGGGGCTTCCAATCCAGCCCAATGTGGTATATTGGTGTATAGAGCCTTGATATCCAGGGTGCAGAGTAGCCAATCAGGTTCCAGTTGGCTATCACAAATGATGTGTAAAAATTGTGTAGTGTCCTGTATTCTGGCATGAATAAGGCCAAGTAGTGGTTTGAGATATAGTGTGAGGTTTCAGATAGTGGTTCAGTCAAATAATCTATGCAAGATACAATTGGTCTTCCAGGAGGTTTATTAAGGCATTTATGTATCTTGGGTAAAAGATATAATGTTTGTTTCTGTAGATCTTGGACCGTGAGATGTGTCTTCACTGTATCAGATATGATACCCTCTGAGAAGGCCAGATCCAAAAAATCATCAATTTCTCACTTGAAGTTCGGAGTGGGGTCAATAGGCATCTTCACATAATGGGAAGGGTTCGAAAGTTGTCCATTTCCCTCCCCCAGATAATAATCCGTGTCCATGATGACTATGGTCCCACCCTTATCAGCTTGAGTGATGACAATGTTTTTATTGTCCCTAAGTTGTTGCAATGCCTGTTGTTCATTGATAGATAAGTTGTGTTTCAAGGAAGAAAATTGATCCAACTTAAAGTCTATATCCCTGAGTACTGCTTGTTGAAAGACAGCTACATTGCGATTCATAGGTGGTACAAAGTTGGATTTATGAAATTTGAATTCATTAGATCTTTGAGAGTTAGATCTAGACCCAAAGAAAAGTTTGAGGTTAATCCTGTGGCAGAAGTCATTAATATCATTAACTATATCTGATTCATCAACAAAAAACCCAGGAACGAAATTCAAACCTTTATTCAAAAGTTTCTTTTGGTTCTCTGTTAAAACAGTTTGAGAAATGTTCAAAATGTTACCATCTATTGTCTCAAAAATGTTTGTAGAAGACCCTTGATTGTATCTATCTTTGTACCTTCTATGCCTTCTCCCAACCCTCCTCCTAGTGTGTTTAAAGGATGGGTCTGGTTTTTAGATTTCTTGGAAACTGAGGATTCCCCAGTGTTAGTCCCTTCAGTGTTTGTAGTGGAGGAATCCTCCGCTGATGTACTGCTGTACTTATGAGACCCCTTCAATATTGATCTGGGTCTTTTTTTGTTCCTACCAGGGTTCTGTCTGATATCCATAAATCTAACATTTTTGGTAGTGTCAAAAGGTCGTCCCCTCTGGTAATCGGTTAGGTCTCTATTGAATTTTTTTATTTTCTTGTCTTTGATTTGTTTTTTTTAAATGCCAGCAGTTCTTTTGACAGCTTATTGAGGCATTTAGAGAATTGCGAGTGTCCCTCATAAATTTTGACTTCCCCACACAGGTCACCAACCTCTTTGATGTTAGTTTCAATAGTTCATTCATAATAAGAACTTAATATCCAAACAAAGTTCATAGATGCCTGTTGTTGGGCTTGATACCATTCATTGGTCAAAATTTCATCAATCTTACTTACTAGAGGTTGGATTTTGATTCTCAGACCCCTAGGGGTTATTTCCTTATTCATATAGGCTTTAAAAAGCCTCAAATGCCATATGTTTGTTCTCAAACTTTTCATACTTTTACTAAGTTTATGAAAATCAATGTTGCAGCCGTCAACTGGATCCATTTGTTGTGGAATACCATTCTCATTTGGTATACCAAAAACACCAATGTCGTTTTTATCGGCTCAAAGCCCCTGAAGTATTGTTTCAAGATCCATGACAATATGCTGTAGAAATGATAGATCTTTTCAGATCCCAAAGAAAATGTGTTACTGTTTGTAGGAAAAAGGAAAAAGTCAAAATAATAGTATATGCTATAAGTTGTCAAACGTACTGAGCTAATAACCCTATATATCCAAGATAACATAAACCAACGTATCAGAGAGGCAATCCTGGCACTTACCAAAAATTATGCCAATAAACCTGGTTATGTATAATAGTGACCGATATGCTCTGGCCACGAACTAACACGAAGTAAAAGTACAATTTGCTTCAGAGATTAGTTTCAGACAGAATCCTGATAGATAATTGTAAATATGCAAGCATAAGTACTCAAAGTGTTTCTAAAGAACTAGTAGTTAGACATCATATAATAAGAATATGAAGATGTACTGTAATGAGGTTTGGCCCCCTGGGTGACACTCTAAGTATAAAACCCCTCCAAAAAAATGTCTGCTTCTGTCCTTTGTTGATTAAGGGCCTATTACTATTTTGCATCAAAAAATAACTGTTTCATTTATTCTGCATTTGGAATACTGGGTGTAATGTCTCATCAGGATAAGACTAATCTTTATAATTGTTAAAAAAAATTGAAAATTCTGATTGATACCAAAATATAGTTCGCAAAATGCTAGTATTGTTCAACCCTAATGGAGATGTGGTCGAATTGGCTTATGAAGGCTGCATCCAGCTAAATTAGTGCCTAAGTATGGCAATAACCACCAACCTAGATCTGGGTGATATATATTGTTCATGGGGTAATCGAAAGGTGTAAACATTCATATATGGTTATAAAAGGTGAAATGGAAAAACAAAAGTATAATCCGACCCTATGAAACAGTATAGCAAGTTTGGCTCAATATAACTCAATCTAGTTCAGGTGGTATCAAAACTGGTTTCGAACTGTCAAAGCAACCTATCAGTTGTGTTTAAATTAAATAAATGAATAATCACTTAATCATACAATGGTAGTGAGTATATAAAAAAAAGCACTTATAACAGTATGAACATGCAACTAGATAGTACATGAAATAGTTCATAAATATTAAATAACCATAGAGGCTATTTAAATACAGTTATAACATTCAACATATGTGTAAAATCCAATAGTAGCCCCCTGGTGAGAAACTGAGTTATATCTTTGTAGTACCCGGATTTGTTCCAAACATGATGTTCCCACGTCCAGTTCCTTACAACAATAGCCCCAAAATAATAAGTTCAATAGTTGGAATCCGGTATTAATTCCAACATATATATCCAGTTTATTAGAGCCATATAGATTGTAATAGCAATGTCCAAAGTAAGTTAGATTCCCAGTAAATGCACCCAAGTCGACTTATTGGAATACACCTATTGAAGCATAAAGAAAAATAAAGTTTCCCGACAGTATGTTGTAACCAAGACCAGTTCCGTATTTCCATCCGCCAAAAAACACTGATTGTTGCTAAAAACAGCTACACATCCATGAAAGGAACCCTCATTCACATATCTAATCACATATAAATGTTCACACAATGAGGTTTGTGCCTTCAGCAAGAGAGACAAAAAAAGCTGTGAAAAAACACTGTAAGGCTTGTCCAAATGCAGGCGTAGGTGACCCAATATTAATCATATAAACAGACTAACCAAGAAAATCCTGAATAAGATGATTCTAGCCCAAATATTTATTGAAACAGTACCTTATGTTTATGAAACAACATGGCATCCACTTCCAATCATGAAATGAAGAAATTGAAGTTGATGCATAAAAGAAAATGAAATTTCCTGACAGTATGTTATAGCCAAGACCAGTTCCGTATCTCCATCCACCAAAAAACACTGATTGTTGCCAAAAAACAGCTACACATCCATGAAAAGAACCCTCATTCACATATCCAGTCCCATGTAAATGTTCACACCATGAGGTATATGCCCTCAGTAAGAGAAACAAAAAAAGAAGTGAAAAAAACAGTTAGGCTTGTCCAAATGCAGGCGTAGGTGAGTCTGGAGACCCAGTATTAATCATATAGACAAACTGATCAGGAAAACCCTGAGTAAAAATGATTCCAGCCCAAACAATTATTGAAACAGTACCTTATGTTTGAGAAACAACATGGCGTCCGCTTTCAGACATGAATATACCGAGTGAAGCCCAGTTCAATGAAATTGTAGGATGATATGGTGAATAGATCCAAAATAATCCAAAACTCACTGTAAGTGAAAATAATTCATGGGAAACCTGGGATAGTCCTGAGTAGCAGAGAGTACCTCCACTACAGGCACTGATTGTGCTAACACTGGAAAGTACACAGCAGAGTACAGGAAGTCAAAGTCAGAAAAAAACTCTCTGCAAGTAGGACCAGGTGCAAGGCAGGAACAGATACAAGTAGACAAAAATTGCCAGCACCAAGTACAGTGAAAAGCATCAAATTAAGCTAGTAAATTAAATACATAAGTATTTTATTCAGGTATAATAATCATCCCAGACCGGTTTCAGCCAACAGGCTTTTCTCAGTGGGAATAAAAGTAGTAACAACTTTGAAGTGACACACATATATATAACAGGAATCATCCAGTAGGATTCTTCCCAAAGTGATCTTCCCAACATTCAAACTGTTTCCTGTGTGAAAAATAAAAAGAGAATGAAAAGTTAAGGTTAACAGACAAGACACACAAGATGCATACAGGGCCGGTATATGACACATGTGGGGGGTAAACACCTTGGACAGGGTGGGGTGTTTGGAAGTCGCAAGCCCATGAGCCCCCAACTGGAAACAGTGGGACTGAGGTCCCCACCCATGGGCAGTCACCACTGCACC
The DNA here is from genome assembly GCF_019279795.1 of Protopterus annectens. Classification (NCBI taxonomy): domain Eukaryota; kingdom Metazoa; phylum Chordata; order Ceratodontiformes; family Protopteridae; genus Protopterus; species Protopterus annectens. The sequence continues at coordinate 439,910,453 of NC_056741.1, read as the reverse complement.
TTCACGGCCCCAAAGGTGGCTGTGCTGGTGGCTGTGTAGGATAGGCAGGCTCACCCTTTCATAGCACCACTCAGCCCTCAAGCTGGCATAGCCACTTTTGATACTCCAGATCGAGCTCCTAATGCACCACGGCCTGGACCTGTTGATGGGTGACAGGTTCCCCTCTCCGTCCGCTCCGAGGGGGAGTGAGCCCCATCCCCTGCAGCGGTTCCACCTGAAGGTAGCACAGGACCCACGGAGGAGGAAGTCCCAGGCTGGGCCCCATTGTGCTGGTGCCCAGTGCCATGGCCAGCTGAGGTGGGACAGGTGGTTCCGCTGGGACCGGCCTTCCCATAAGAACTGTGTTGTCACAGGTTTATGACAGATATGGGTTAGTAACAGTCAACAGCATTCAGGATTAGTTATAACAGCATGCATAGGTATTCCCATTAACCCAACACACCAGATTTAACACAGTTGCAGAGCAAGCAGAACACATGCATATATGGAACAACAGTGGCCATTACAGCAGCATGCAGGTTTCATTGATGGCAACAGGCCACCATTATGGGTGTATTTTTACATGGCACATGCATAGAAACAAATGTGTATATTTATAAACCATTAGGACATATGTCCCAACAAAAGTTTGTAGTGTACACATACCAGTTGAGGAGTGTCATTGGGTTATTATGCACATATGGTAGGGGTGAGAGGGCGCTCAGTTAACAACTAATATATCCTTGTAGTTTTCGCAACATTCTTAGTCACTGCAGTGTTTTTTCCCTTACATGTATTATTACACTACACAAAGGCCTTATATTGTACACTGGTATGTTTATAAATTATTATATATGTGACCTGTGTCTTACATGCAGGTGTGACAGGCTGCAGGTGTTAATGCAACATATGTTGAGAATTGCTGTCATACACTGTGGGTGAGGTGCTAGAATGACAGGTTTGTTACCATATATTCTCTGACTATATACACATTTTACTATCAGTTATATGTCATTGACAGCTGCTTACATTTCTTGGATCATCACACTGGATTTTTAGGGGAACAGGGTACCAAGCTGGTGATATGGGACATTTATCTGGACATGCTGGACAGATTGTAACAGTTGTGGGGTATGAATATGCATACGACTTACATTCTGAACATTCTAGCAAATTCTGTACTGTTGTTGGGTGTAATTATGCATACAGCTTTCTATCTGAACATTGTATCAAAATCTGTACAGTTGTGGGGTATGATTATGCATGCAACTTAGTAGCACTCCTAGGATTCAAATCCCTGCTGTTGTGTGACAAAGTATTATAGCTAACATCGCAGTACACTGTGCTATCAGGGGATTGATGTAAAGTTTTCGACTGTTTTCTAAGTCTCCCTAACTTTTACAGTATAACTGACCTCTTGGCACTTCCAACATTGTTACGCAGGACTTCATGCCCATTTTATCTGCATACCACGGTGTGGGTGACACTGCTTAAGATACAACAGTACTATTTATAGTATGGAACAGATCACCAACATATGAGAGAAGAGTAAACAGAAGCACTCCAGGGGTTATACCTTTATTCACAGACTATTACACATTTATTTCTATGGGTACAACACTTTCTAAGGCTCTTATATTTATTTGTTATGACAGTACATGTAAATTGATTACTAACCTGCCTTGCAATGCAGCCTTTGCAGCCTAGCATCATGGGCTTGCTGGTTTGCAGCCCACTCATTTGCAGCTGTCAGAGAAATGCAGTGATATTTAGCCATACCTATCCATAGTATACACAAGCTAGGCAATTATTTACTACTTAGTAGAATGAGTACTTAGTACTAGGGCATTGGGCATCTGCTGAGACTTCTGGATCCACTGTTACAGTACATCCCCCCTCCGCTGCTTCAGGTCAGCATGGTGGTGCCTGACCTGCTCACCAGTCCAGGGGATACATGTTGCACTGGTGAGGTCATGGGCGAGACTGCCCCAGGCCTCCATTTTTATACTGCGAGCCCTAGTACTGGCCCTGCAGTAGTCTCTGATCATGGTGTTTTACCAGGAGGCATACCATGATTTTAACCTCCTGGATGCCCCAGCGCTGCACTCTAAATTGAGTGCCTTCATCCACACCAGCCATTCTGCCTGCAGTAGGAAGCTACAACCAGTTATGGGTAGTATTCCTGACTGTGGGGTTTAAATATGGCCATTTTCC